>NC_031967.2:79952221-80252221 GCF_001858045.2 Oreochromis niloticus | reverse complement strand
CCAGTTCACAGACGTCTCATTCAAATGAAAGGTTTTATTGTCTTTCAATGTTTCTGTCAAATCAACAGAAAAGAAAGTCTTTATCAACTAATTTGTGTCATTCCTAAAACTGTCTCTTTCAGGAACATATGATGTAACACAGATTATAAACTAGATTATAACATTATTAAAATATTGTATTATCATATTACTGTCCACATATTCTTACTGTCATAACAGATGAACGGATGCGTGCGACTACATGGTTCATCTTCCCACTTGTCTCCTGTCCTCACACAGTTCTCCGGATATGCTCCATCATTAGGTTCTCCAGCTGTCCAACAGGTCTTATTTTCAGTGTATTCCTTCCCCGGCAGAGACCAGTGCCACCTCCTGTTGTCTCTTCCTGGCTCGCTGTACAGTCCAATCCAGGCTTCTGTTTGATTCTGTGCAGAGTCTTGAAGTCTTCTCATGTCTGTCAGGTCAAACACTTTGGCCAGGTCTGTGTAGTTCTCTCTGCAGTATGCCCGTGCTTCATCCCAGCTCATCTCTTCTTTAATAAAGTGGTACTCATACAGGTGACATGTGATGAAGACACACTGACCTAAAACAGAAGAAATACTGTTGAATATCTGCTGATACAAGCAGGAAACTCATGTTCCCATCAAACTGTCCAGTTTACAGGTGAATCCTTGATTTTCTCAGTCAGAGTTCATTTGTTTAATGAGTCCTGATCAAACTAAAGGATTTTAGGTGGAAACAATCAGGAGCCCTGGTAAAATGATCACTCACGCATCAGAAGAAGCAGAAACAGACTCCACTGCATCGTCGCTCTGTCACAGGAAAATGACTTTTCTTTCATTTGGAGGAAACAATGAATCCAGCAGCTCTTCACTGTTTGATGGACACGCAGCACTTTATATTAAACACAGATATCTAGTTTATCACACACTGCTGTAAGAAATATATGATTATTCTTAATAAATGATCATCTATTTAAAATTGTCCATGAAGACAAAAGCAACAGTTCAAATGTGGTCCACACAGCACCTCTGTACACAGACATGAAATGAGCCTGCAGGTTTGAATCTGGTTCTTCTCTGGTGTTCATGCAGACAGCTCTGCAGTAAATAATGATCTGTACTAACACACACTCTCTTTGTACTCAGCATTTGAATATTAAGATACAAATTTCCCCCCTGACACAAAGACACAGTGTAGATATGGCTTATGAATTGACTTGTTTACATTAAGCTGTGGAAAATGGACAGAAAACACCACACCTGTGGACTGTCCAGCAAGCAGAAACAGGAAGTTTTATTCTAATTTCTAAAAATGACTTCCTTGTTTGTTTAACATTTTCTTGATGTGGGGGGTGCAGAGTAGGGCTATGACAGCAGAGGTACACCAACACACATCACCACCCTGTGACAGTGACACACTCCACTCATGCTCACAGGAATCTATATGACCTCACAAGCCCAAAACCAGCTTTTTAAAATTAAGCGGCTACACTGGTTTGAATTCAATTTTCTTTATATAAAATCACCACAACGGTTGCCGCAAGGTGCTTTATATTGTAACGCAGACCTTACAGTAATGCATGCAGCGAAAAACCAAATAACCATATGACCCGCTATAAAGCACTTTGGCGACAGTGGGAAGGAAAAACTCCCTTTTAACAGGAAGAAACCTCCGGCAGAACCAGGCTCAGGGAGGGCGGGGCCATCTGCTGCGACCGGTTGGGGAGATTGTGTCTAAATCTATTTTTAGTTGACTTTGGCCTTTGACTTGAGATTATTTATATATTTTTGCAGTTAAGAAAATGTTTTCTTTAAAAAAGTTAAACTTGAACATGGCACATAAACAAGAAAATGTTTTAGTTGTTTGTTTTTTCGACAAATGTTGTATGGAGTTACATTTTAAAAACTGCAATATTAAAAATAGAAACAAATGAACAGTTCATTCTTTTTGAATATTTATTATTGTTTGTTAATAAGACAAAAGTATTTCTTATTAGATTACACGAAAACTAAAGTAATCACTCTAATCTGAACATTTGCTCACACTGACATACGCACAATACACATAATATCATAAACTAGAACTCACATCAAGCAACTAGTATGTAACCGTTTATATAAAGCCCATTATTAAACAATGTGTTCATTGGTAATTGCATTTGCAGCTCCTCTCACCTCAACAACACACATAAAAAACATTTAAAATTGAAAAGATGTATGAGCCTGATTAACCTTACTGCCACAAATACCATTTGTGCTTCATTAGCAAAGCTACTGTACTTGAAGCTCACTTTACCTGCTACCAACTTTGATTACTTTTAAACAGTTTCCAAAGTTATGCTTTACTTTAACATGTTTACAACAGTCTTATCATTTTTACTGTTTAACATAGGAGTCATTTTGAGGACAATTACTCCACCTGGGTAATAAAATAAAGAGGCACAGATCACGACTTTGTTTAAAGCTTCAACTACAGGATTTATTCTGCAGGCTTCCCTATAAGGCAGTATACATTCTTCCTGAGAGCATTGTGGCATCTTTAGGGAATCCAGTTTGATAAAACTTCAAGTGTAATTAGATAAAAACTGAATCTGAACAAAAAATATTACTGGGGTGTCCATTTTTTAACTTGGTTTAAAATATGAACTGAACTGTAATCCCCATAACTTATGCACCGTTTTTATATCTCCTGACTTTTTAACTATTATTTCAATCCATAATTATGTCTTAAAACTACATTTTTAACCTTTCACAAAGATAAGTACCACGCTGGGGTTTTTTTTGGATCATCATAATTACTTAAAGCTGGTCCATGTTCAGCATTGCAAGTAACATGACTAAGAAACTAGTCATGTTTTACAATTAAGAAAAAAAACTTGTCCACTCAGGAAAAGGGGGATTTATGGTCAGGGTTGGGGGTTAGGATGTGATTGTTATTATGGTTACAGAGCTGTAGGGTGGTTTTGGGATTAGAGTTTGATGTGTTGTGTGATGGTGTTTACACACTGCAAAACTGTAATATCACCACAATGTGATTGGTCACTTGGACCGCCATCAGTTTGATGATCCAGGAGCAACACCGTCAAGAAGATACACATTGTGCTTCTTTTTGAGCTGCTTAACTTTGTTAACAGAAAGTAAACACAGACACACAACGAAAAGTGAAAACTACTTTCCCTCATCTTTTACAGTGACTGTGGAAACTGCTTTATTTAGGAAAGGATCAGGAAGTGAAAATACAACAAACAGCTGACAGCTCAGAGTGTGGTTTCATCTTTCCATCCATCTCTGTGTGTGTGTGTGTGTGTGTTCTTGTCTAGCTATCTTTGTGAGGACCGAAATCTGCATTCTACTATACTTGTGAGAACCAGCAGTCACTTGTGAGGACACACAACCCGGTCCTCACATTTTTGAAGGCATTTAAAGCCATTTTTGAGGCTCAAAACGTGGTTTTAGTGTCAGGGTTACAATTAGGTTATGGTTAGGTTTAGGGTAAGGGTTAGGGTTAGTGTAAGGGGCTAGGGAAACCATTATGTCAATGAGGGTCCTCACTAAGATAGCTGAACGGGGTTGTGTGTGTGTGTGTGTGTGTGTGTGTGTGTGTGTGTGTGTGTGTGTGTGTGTGTGTTTGATAACACTGGAAAGTGTCACACACACACAAACACCCGCAGAACTCCGCCCCCTCCAGCCTTACAGCCAAACAAAGCACACAGCACACACCTCGCTGTCCTCCAGCTCAGGTCCATCCTGGAGGCAGCTCACCTGGTTGGGCCTGAGCAGTTCCTGCTGTCAGACAGCTGTAAAGACTCTGAGAACACTCTGCACACACATATGATGACTCCACCACTGAGGCTCCAGCAGACACACCTCGGTCCACATTCAGCCTGACTCTAACAGCCTGGATCAAACACAGAGCTGCCAGCTGCTGCTGCTTTTGCTTCCAGCTATCAGACAGAAGCAGAACCAGCTCCAGGTCCACAGTCAGGAACAACTACTGGGAACCAGCATCAGTCCTGGGGCACAGACAGAGAAAACAAGGAGATGACTCATCGTTAGAACAGGACCTGTACTGCTTTAACCAACAGCTCCACACTGGTCCCCACAGTCTGCTGGTGTGTAGCAGCAGATGTGCCGGCACAAAAACTATAAATCTTTTATGATCTATTCAAATAAATCATGAGGATAAATCAAAGCAGCCTGGAGCAACACCTGGTTTTGAGCTGCTTGGGGAAGAAGTCGTAGACTCTGCAGAGCGCCAAGGCAGGATGACGACCACCAGAGGGTGGCATGGAGTGAAGCCTGACCAATGGCATCACTGGAACATAAAAAATAAAAAAGGTCTGAACACAGAAGGGAAACTTTGACACGTAATAAAGTGCCAGCTGTTGGCAGCTGTTCATGAACACATGAAGAAGAAGCTGAGACATCTTCATTTAAAGTGCTTTTATAAAACCTCCACATGTACCCGAACACATTATTCTCCATGAGACCAACATCTCACTAACATCTAGAAACACCTGGTGCCCTCACACAGTTTTAATGTCTCACTGATGAAGTTGAATTATGAATCATTTTTTCCAGTGGGCTGTGTGTGAGACACCAGGCTTTACTGTGAAAGGAGCAGAACTCCAGACGACACTAGTTTTAAATAAAGATGAAACCATCAGCAGTGTGTTCAGTCAGGAGCTGATCCCTCAGTGAGGACCTGAGCTTTCATGTGATGATCTGATGATGTCACAGAAACACTGAGTCACCTGACTTAGGCAGAACATTTGTGGAGCAGAGCTCAGAGTCGGGTTTGAAGAACTTCTCCTTCTGAGGTCTCCACAAGCTCAGAGCTGCAGCATCTTTGCTCCAGTCCTCTGCCTGTTTCTCACTGAACCTGTGAGCCAAAGATGTATCTGCAACACAGAGAACGAGGGTCAAAGGTCAAAGAGTGACGACTCAGGCTGAACTGACACGTCACAGTTCTGATGTTTTTTGCCTAAAACTTAAACCCAAAGATCCAACTGATCCAAGTTATCTTTACTTTGGACAAACTGAAGCTGTTCAGAAGCTCCATCAGCTTCTGGAAGTCAAAGCTTCTCTTTTCTTTGCTGCAACTTTATTCTGGTGTTAATTAATTTTAGTCTGATTGAATCTGGTTTTAGTCTGGTTTAAACTGGTGTTTGACTGAGTGCTGGTCTGACCTCCACTCTTCCTCCTGTAGATGACTCCAGCCAGAAATAAGATCAGACCCAGGATCAGTCCTACGGCTCCAACGATGATCAGTCTCTCTGTTTCAGGCATGGGAGGGACTAAAGACACACAGGTGAGAGTCACACAGGTGAACAGACACACAGGCGGTGTACAGGTGTGTCGATACAGACAGGTATTTACCCCAGTTAATAATCAGTGGTTTCTCCATGCTGGCGTGCTCCACCACACAGGAGATCTTCTCTCCAGACCTTCAACACAAACACAAACCAACATCACTGATATTTATCTGATTGATCTGATTTGTGTGATCAGCTGATGGTTACCTGATCACTTGCAACACATTTTATATGATGGACTTGACTCACAAAGATGTGGAAAAGAGAAATTATGGAGATGTTAAAATAACTGAATCAGCAAACGTCCTGTTTTAAACTTTTAACAATATTAAAAACAATCTTGGGGACTTCCTGTTTTCGATCTGAATTTTCAGACAGTTCCTGCTGAAACACTCGGCTCTGCAGAAACTGGAACGTCGGATGGGTTCAGTTTTACCAGGAATGAGGAAGAAGAAGAGGGAACAGGTTTCACAGGCTGAGCTGTGAATATGGGATGTTGTGGTTATTCAAACTGAAGTCAGTGAGCTGGAGCCACAGAAGAAAACTTGGACAAAGATCAGAGTTAACAGCCTGAGCTGAAGGATCAGACCCTTCAAACATCACCATTGAAGGAGTTTGGTGCTGACAGTGGAATTATCCTGGAGAGGGCACACGTGGTCAGACTGTCCAGGCAAACAAAGAGTCCTGGTTCCAGGTTTGACCTGGACTCACCTGGGTATGTACTCCAAGTGGGAGTGGACCTGGTAGAGCCAATCACCATTTGCAAACTCTTCAGTGGAAGTGATGTCAGAGGTTATTTCCTGTCCATTTCTCAACCAGCTCACTTTGATCAGTTTGGGGTAGAAGTCATAGACGCTGCAGACCAACATGGCAGGATGGTGACAACCAGGAGCCATCGTGGAGTGAAGTCTGACTGATGGTGTCACTGGAACATCAGAAAGAGGAGAAATGTTTTTACTTTGTTCAAAGTTAAAACTGCAACACAATAAAGCTGAAGTGACTTTATAAATAGAACAAGCCTGAAATGGTCAGACTGTTCCTGTAAAACTACCAGAACTACAGAGAATGTGTAGCTTTAACTGAATGTGTCAGATTAAACCTTCAGCAGTGTTTGCTGTAAACTAAGTGCTGTTGTTGTTGTTGTAAACTAACAACAACAACAAATCAACATACGAGCTGCAGCAGTGTAGACGGAAGCCCGATACAGAAGAGGAGTCCAGTCAGGAGTTGTGTTGATGATGATGCATCAGTGTGATGAGGTTTATTTGATGATCTGATGATGTCATAGAAACACAGACTCACCTGACTTAGAAAGAACATTTGTGTACCAGAGGTCAATGTTGTGTTTGCAGTACGTCTCTTTCTGAGCTCTCATTGCAGCAAGGTATCCCTGATCTTTGTTCCACATCTCTGCATTCTTCATACCAAAATCAGTGTATCCAACAAACTTCCCCACATCACTGCTGAACCTGACAAACTCTATCTTGTTGTAATAGCAAGATCTGATGAACTCGACATCTTGCAGCTCAGTGGAGTTAAACAAGCAGCGATCTGAATTGTAAAGTTCATATCCATCTGAAACACAAAGATTAGAGAATCACTCTCCTATAGTAATCTGGGAAACCTTTAAGAGCAGATTGTTGTTAAGCTTAATAATCTAAATAAGGTGAAGATATCATGATGATATGATTCCAACAAAGTATCAATTCAATTTGATATATATAACAACGATTAACAAAACAGACCCTAATATTAGAGAGGTTCCCTGGCTGTGTGTGACTCTCAACTTACACATACAAATTTTGACCCGATTTTTCTTCCTTTCAGCTGATTGGTCAATTTCTTGTCAATCACAAATTTAACAACCCCTCCGACAGCCAATCCCATCTATTCTCTGATTGGATTGTTAAATTTGTGATTGACTTGACATCGACCAATCAGCTGAAAGGAAGAAAAATCGGGTCAAAATTTGTACGTGTAAGTTGAGAGTCACACACAGCCAGGGAACCTGAGCGCAGAGATTTGCACGTAGCTTTTTACTTTGTATCTGTAAACAGACCTAAAAAAAAAATTGTAACTTGTGTAAAAAACAAATTTACAAACACAAATCTTTTATCTCTAGATGCACATACATAAAACTTTCACATATTTTGGTTTACAAGGTTAAAAAACTCAGTTCACAACTACACATTTGATTTACAAGTACAAAATATTTACCACAATTTGAGTCCATACCAATCTGTCTGAATGTAGGAGAACACATCCAGGTGTTTATGTCTTTAAGACATACCTGTATGTTGTGCCAACATTTCAAAACAATGTAATTTGATTAGTCACACGTGATGTTCCAATGTGTAAATGCAATATTGCAGAAAACTCTCAGTGTGACTGGATATTAAATAGTGTGTTTGTAGGGAGAGCCTGAATAAGGACATACATCTTCTGCATATAAACTGACATTTACCTTCATTTACGTGGGAATTATCCAGATGGACAGTTAAAAAACAGAGAACTGTGGAGTCTCACTGTTTGTATAAGTACAGTTAAGAAGAAGAGGTGTTAACCACTTCTCACTTTATTTCATGAGTCATTTGTTTCTAGTGCCTTGTCTTTATTTTTACTTCCCCTCTCCTTGTATAAACTACATTTACTCAGTATTCCACATTGCTTTTTTTCTCTAGAAAAACAACGCTGTAAAACTTAATGATAGCTGAAACAGTAAACTCCAGCTCTGAGAGGCAGATGAGCATCATCATAGATGAAGATTACAAATAAAAATGCTGCTGTGCATCAACCACAATAAAAATAATATCACATCTCATCCTTCACTTTCCTCTAATCATTGAACACTCTGTATCTGTGACTGATCATGTGCTTGATTAGTATATTGATCTTACCTGTTGTGCAGATGGTGATGAAGAGAAGCGTGAGGCATAAAAACATTGAAGCCATGTTCCTGAGTTCTCCTGGCAAGCAGCTCTCAGTCAGACTGTGTCTGACTGAGAGCTGCTGTAGAAACCAGAGTGCAGGGTCACATGACCTCAGCATCAGCTGTTACCAGGAAGAAATTGCTTAAATATTTTATTAGGTTTTTATAATATTATGCAAAAAACAAACAAATATTTGTTATATTGTTCTGACAGTCCAGGATGTGAACTTTCAATAGGCTCCAGCTACCCTGCATTGCTATTTGGATAAGCTGAAGAGAATGGATGGAATTTGTTAATTATAAATCAGAAGCTATTTGACATTATTTTGATTACTGAGAGTTTGCTGGGGGTTTGCTGATTTGCTGTGATTTGGTAAAGTTTACAGTGATCAGCTATGTTGGACTGGTACAGAGCAGCTGTGGTGTTCATGGTCAGTGTGAAGTTACATGAAAGGCAGCAGACATTTATATTTGATGTGATGATGCTGAGTAAATTCACTCACTGAATTTGACCTTTTACACTAGCTTTATAGAGTCTAGTGGTTGAATATCAGTCAGATAACCTGTGAAGCATCAGCTTATGCCTTGTTGTATTCAGTTGAATCAGCTGATCAGCTGATGAAGAAGAAAAATCTACTGGAGCTCAAAATGCAGGTTTTTATGTGACTTATCTCTAAGTGACTTTTTCTTATCTCCACCATTACACATGATCTCACATCCACCTTTGGTTGTTAGGCTCCAATAACACTGGACTAGTTCACCAATGACAATAAAGGACCTCTCTACGTATCACACCTTTAGGGAATATCTTAAAAAAAAGATAAAGAAAGAAAGAATGGACCACCTTCCCCCAGACTCCCCAACCAGTAACTTACCTGTGAAATGAACTCTGCGCTCAAACATCCACCACCAGTAGCAGAGCTCAAATGCATCTTCAGTCAGTTTGAATGTTTCATTTTGTATTTAAATGTAATACTTGGAAGCTGTTTTGGGCTTTTTTCACATAACGTTGATGGAGTGATATGGCATTTACGTGACTAAATAAAGTGTAGTTTGAAAGCTGAAGACTTATTCTGAGCTGTCAGTATGAAGTCAAAAATAGGGCTGTTCACTATTTCCTTCATCTGAGCTCAGACAGACCAAAGTGCCTTCTGTTCCAGCACTCAGTGACACAACACTGAATCAGGGAGTCTTTGCACTCTGACTGGTTTTTGTAGAAGAACATCTTATAGTAAAGCCTGAGCAATCACATTTTATCATCAATAATTACAACAATAAATAAAAACATGATAACAAAATGAATAATAATGTATACTTTATTGATCCCCGTGGGGAAATTACTTGTTTTTCTCTGTATTTGACCCATTCACTCAGTGAAGCAGTGGGCAGCCACTAAGCACTGGGGAGCAGTGTGTAGGTACCTTGCTCAGGGGTGCCTCAGGGTAGCCGTTCAGTGGATTCGAACCCCCGACCTTCCGATCATGGGGCGACCACTCTACCTACTGAGCTATCCCTGCCCTGAAAGGAACTGAGATGAAAATAAATGAACTAGAGATGGACCGATCCGATATTACGTATCGGTATCGGTCTGATACTGACCTAAATTACTGGATCGGATATCGGCGAGAAATAAAAAATGTAATCCGATCCATTAAATATAAAAAAAAAACACCTCACAAAACTTGCGACACGGCGTAACTGGCCTCATAACCGTAGCAAGTCGGAGCAGTATGTGTCACATGATAGAGCGGCTGTGTGTATTTGTAGCCTCGCTACCAAACCAGCATTTCATCTCCGAGGAAGTTATCCCAGAGAGAAGTAAAGCAAGTGTGTAAGTTCATCTCTGAATGTTTGTAAAGCGTACCCATGTTAAGCTTAACAACCGATATATGGAGCGACTGCCTCTCTCTCTCCCTCACCTTCCTGCGCTACTTCAATCGTGAAACTGCTTAATGATCAGCTGATCGGCTTTTCTGTCGCGAGTCCGTCTCTCTTCTTTGTTTTTGGCCCACTTTGCACCAGAAAGAGGAAACCAGCGGCGGAACAACAGCAGCACGTTTAAGCTTGATAAGCTGTTTTTAGAATTTATTTAATATTACTTTCTACACCAGGAGCGTTTTCTACGCAGCTGACGGCTGGTAACTGTGCAGGGGCGGATCTAGCAAAGTTTAGCCAGGGGGGCTGATAGGGCATTAACAGGGAAAAGGGGGCACAAAGACATACTTTTCTTTCTTATTCTCATTTAAAATGCCTAGCTTTTAATAAATAATTATCTGAATCTTACACCCAAAGTTTTAATCTGATGTAAAATGTATAGAAGTCCATTACTGTATATAGTAACTGTTAAGTCTAATATACCCTAGTAAGCTATAGTACTTTTTTCTTTGAGAAGGTACCATCTGTGAATTCTGCAATTCTGTTGAAGAAAGATCTTGAATCGATTTAATTATTCTTGAAAAATAATTTATTTCTGTGCATTTTTTTTTTTCACCCTGCATCAAATTAAAGTTGATTACATCGATTAAGCATCATGAGGTGGAGGGTGGGGGGTGGTTCCCTATTTTTTTTTGCTGGGAGTTTGCAACCCTATTAGTTAGGTTGCTTAATATTTCTGCTAAGTACTCTTTAAAATACCAGAATAGGGAGGATGGAGTAGGTTTAAGTTTATTAGATTGATCAGTGTTCCTGAACTATGAAATATTTTGGGTGCAGTGTATTTTTTACATACAGGTATATCAGAATAGCTTTAGTGTTATTGTTTATTTAAACTTAAGTATGAACTTATACAAAATGCAGCAATATATTAAAAAAACAGTTTTATTGATTAAAAAACACACTATATCGGATTCATATCGGTATCGGCAGATATCCAAATTTATGATATCGGTATCGGTATCGGACATAAAAAAGTGGTATCGTGCCATCTCTAAAATGAACTCAAATCTTTGTCAATAAATCTTTAATGAAACAAAAAATCTTCTGGTTCACATCACTGTTCTCTGCCATCAAAAACACTGTTAACATTCAGTCTAAGTGAGGATGAGGACTGAAATGTCTGTGATCATTCTGGCCTCCTGCCGCTGTTTTTAAGGACAGAGTTTCTTCCAGATGTTTAATATGCAATAAAGCATGTAAAATATCGGGATGTAAAAAAATTCAAGAGCAGCAGTTAATCTGAAGATGCTGTCTGCTGGCACCAGAGGTAAAACTTCAGTTTCTGTGTAATTAGATTGCAAAGTGCTCAATTTATTAAAACATCAACCCCGACCATTCAGAGTCACTCGGTTGCTCTGATGAGTAAGAAGATTCCTGCTGCCACACCGAGGACACCGACAGTCAGACCCACTCCACAAAACATGGCAGGTCCAAGAATGAGATCAGAGTTCACCACAGCTGCAGACAGAAACACAGAGAGTAATGTGAACCTTCACATCTGAAAACTGATGGAGTCCCTGGGACTTCAGTGCTGGGAACTATACTTAATATTTCAGGCAATACTATTTGAAAGCACTGCCTCATTTTATTACTATGTAGATGATATTCAGTTATATTTGTCTATGAAAACAGATGAGACAACAGGAATGTCTTAAAGACATAAAGACCTGGATGACTTCTAATATTCTGCTTCTTAATTCAGATAAAACTGAGGTTATTGTACTCGGCCCTGAAAGTCTTAGAAATATGGTATCTAAGCAGATTCTTACTCTGGATGGCGTTACCTTGGCCTCCAGTAACACTGTGAGGAACCTTGGAGTCATTTTTGACCAGGACATGTCCTTCAACGCACATATTAAACAAATATGTAAGACTGCTTTCTTCCATTTGCGCAACATCTCTAAAATTAGAAATATCCTGTCTCAGAGTGACGCTGAAAAACTAGTTCATGCATTTATTACTTCCAGGCTGGACTACTGTAATTCTTTATTATCAGGATGTTCTAAAAACTCACTGAAAAACCTTCAGTTAATCCAAAATGCTGCAGCAAGGGTACTGACAGGGACTAGAAAGAGAGAGCATATTTCTCCTGTTTTGGCTTCCCTTCATTGGCTTCCTGTTAAATCCAGAATTGAATTCAAAATCCTGCTCCTCACATACAAGGTCTTAAATAATCAGGCCCCATCTTATCTTAATGACCTTGTAGTATGTTACGAAATCAGTTTCACCGCGGTTCTTTTGATTCCTCTGGGATCCAGAGATGGCACCGGAACTCAGTATTTCACAAAACCTTTATTCATCTTTATTCGTCTTCATTTAAGCATGCATCTTCTAGAAGGGAAGATGTGCCAGGCCGGTGTCCCTCTGCAAAATCTTCACTCCTTTGTCTGTGAAACGCAGTTTTGTAGAAGCGACCCCATCATAAAACCCCCATGGTGTGCTGCAAACTCTGTGTCTGTGTGTGTATGCATGAGCACGTGAGTGCCTGTGTCTGCGCGTACCTGTGTGTATGTGTGAGTGCACGTGAGTGACTGTATACGCGTACCTGTGTGTATGTGTGTGCATGTGAGTGAGCGTGCATGCGGGTGTGGGTGCGTAACAGTTAAAGCACTGTCTCTGTATACGTGACTTCCTGGGGGTCATAAAAGTAACCCTCTCACCCAAGCTATCCCAAATTCTTCTACGCAACATAGAAACAGAGTTAACATATTACATCTTGTTGTCTTACATTTACAGATAAGCAGGTGGAGAGTCTCCTGCAAACCTACTTCCAAGTTATGGCAATTATGAACTTTTATTAAAGGTACAAGCATCAGCATCAGCAACCCCCCAACTGTAGCTTCCTGTATCCTTTTATGACAGCAGACCCCCAGTGTCCATAAATTCCTTTCTCTCTAAACAATTACACACACTCTCAGGCCTATAGCTAAACCAAACTGAAACACACAGACAAATCCTTTCCTATTCCTGTGATCTAAACAAATTTAACACAACCTAGAGTATTTAAAATTAGATTATCAACTAGTAGTACTAGTAGATGAAGATTAGGCTTAAAACTTTCCTTTATTTTAATGTTTTCTCTCTGATATTGTTGATTTACCTTAGAATATAAAGCAACTTGAGATCACTGTTGTTGTGAAACTGTATAATGTAAAACAAACTGAGTTGAATTTTCTCACCATAGAATTTGGTCATTGGTTGTATCAGGGCCACATGTTCCACAGTGCAGCTGTAGACGTCTCCCTGCTTTGGGATGAACTGAAGTCTGGACGTCTGTTTGAAGGAACCATCTTTGTTGGGGAAGGGAACGCTGGTGTTCGTTCCTTCTGTCACTTTCTGCTCGTTTTTGGTCCAGGTGACATTGACGGGAGCAGGATAGAAACCAGTCACATGACAGATCAGAGTGTTTTGGACTCCGAGTTCCACATTTAGTACAGTGTAGATGATCAGGCTCGAAGGAGGATCTGTGGACAAACATGTACAGTTTACTCACAACACCACTCACCAGGACACACTGAATTGCAACAAGGAGTATTCAGTATGTACAGGACCTGCACTGACTCTGTGGCAGTTTTTTCTCCCAAATGAATTTAACTCACAGAGCGAAACACTTTGAGGAGTGTGAGATTGCGGTTATGAGCTTACTAAAAACAAGAAGAGAAAGCACAGAAACACTGGATGGACCTGAGCTTCTGTTGAAGTGAGATGAGTTTTCACCTGAACAAACAGAGAACTTAATGTTTGAAGATCCTCAAACTCTTGTAATAAAGAGGAAATTTGATCTTGGTGTTCCCAGTTTCACTCCTGTGCGTCTGAGGTTTTTGAGTCTCTACTGTTGTGTCTTTCATTAGTTACATGAAGCTCAAGTTCTGTTTGTGTGTTTCACCTCTGAAAGTTTGCATGTTCTCTGTGTTTGTGTCATCAGGTCTTCATGGCTGTTGCTGCAGGTGCGGTTTTGTCACTGAGGATAAAGCCTGATGAATGTTGTTTCTTGAGTAGATTCATTAAACTCCAACTGCAGCACCTCATGTGTGAATGATCTTGATGAGATCAGATGCAGGAAAGTGTTTCCTGATATTTAAATATTTCTGATAAATGTTTGCAGGTTTATGCTGGTAGATTCTGGACACTGAATAAAGAGAAGTACTGATATGAATACAAACTTGGAACTCTGTGACAATAAAGGTCACCGTGTTTGTTAGCTCACCAAAGACGTGATGAAAATGTTTCTGCTCAGATCATCTTTGTGAATTATATTTGAAATCTGTAAATATGGCCAATATTGGTGCTTTCTCTCCATTTAAAGAGCTCTGTATGTTGTCAACAGCTGAGAAAACAAAATATCTGTTTATCTGAGTGTCAGTATGATGACAACATAGTTGAGTTGAACATGAAGAAGCCAATCACAACTGTTAGTTTAAAACATTGACTGATAAAGTGATTTGGTAATATTGGCTGAGGTACTGGAATCAGCCCATAGAATCTGGAGGAATTAACGGACATTTAAACCCCGAAACACAATCCGATTTTATCTAAAAATTCAAACAAATCAATGGATGTTGAATGTACATAACTGAAAGCATCTCCAATGATCTAACCTGTCAGCCTCTGAAAAATGCTCTTTAACACAACAACACGTTTTATTTACCTCCGGTCTCTGAATGTTTTTCTGCCCTTTACATACGGACTGTGTGGTTAAGGGTTTGTGTTTACCGAGTTCTTTGGGAAAGTCCTTCATAGCCTTACGAGTCACCATCAGGTTTTGTTTGCATATCTGTTGATCAGCCACAGCTTCTTCATAGAAACCTGGAAAGCTTATTGGATCTACAAAGGCAGGCAGAGCATTGACTCCTGTCTGTTTGTTGAAGTCGGCGTACCAGACTGCCTCATCATCCAGGATCAGAACGTTCTCTCCATCAGCATCTGAACAGCCGATGATGAAGTTGCTCCCATGAGCATCTGAGGAGAATAAGAGGGCTGATTCAGTGCCATCAGTGCCTTTGTGTCACTTAAGTGAAATAAAATGAATTAAAACTGTAATTTGACTATAATGGTTTGTGTACGTTGCACTTAGTCTCTTTGCAGCAATCACACTGCAGCACAATGCTCAGAATGATATTTTCACACACGCACACAATCTGGCAACTTGGGTAACATCAGAGAAGCCCTTTGCA
Organism: Oreochromis niloticus; assembly: GCF_001858045.2. Classification (NCBI taxonomy): domain Eukaryota; kingdom Metazoa; phylum Chordata; class Actinopteri; order Cichliformes; family Cichlidae; genus Oreochromis; species Oreochromis niloticus. The sequence continues at coordinate 80,236,866 of NC_031967.2, read as the reverse complement.
ACCCACCTCCCTCTCAGCTCCTTTTCATGTTTTCATGCTGTTAGTAACGAAATCGCACGTGTAGTTACTTACTGATGTCTGATCTGTTTTGTGCTTTAAGAGTTCCTTTGGTTTCACTTCGACGCTCTCACCATAATTTCTTAATAACTCGTGCATGAAAGGTTTCAAATACAAGAGTTCATGAGTAAATTAGAGACTCACCATCAGCAGAGACACAGGGGACCAAGGAAAGGATGAGGAGCAGCACCCACACCTTCATCTTTATCAGCAGCAGCAGCAGCTCTGTGGCTATCTGAATGTCTGTGAGCTCGCACATGCGCAGCAGCCAATCACAGAGCAGGGCCCACATGATGTCATCAGTGACCAGGCACACACAAGCAGCAGACACGCATACACACACTCACAGAGACACAAACACAACTGAGATCAATAATCATTTTCATATAAAACTCATTTTTATCAGAGCCTGATGATGATCACAGGTGTAGAAAACAAAGACCTTATAAAAAAAAAAAACACGGAATAAAGTGACTACAGTGATCTGGGACTGCAGATACACTGAGGACACCTGGTGGACAAATGGAGAACTGCAGAGGTGATCTGGCGACATCTCCGTAAAGCCAGGGGAGGTTTGATGCTGAAGCATCATCAGACTGTGAGAAACTGAACCAGCTCTAGTCCTGTTCTGTCTCCAAACTACAAAGTACTGAACACTGTCAAGACTTTCAGAATAAGACTTCCTCTCTGAGCCTCTCAGAATCGACATTAGTAACAGGTCATTTATTCAGACTGTCTAACCAATGTCCCTGCTGTCCCAGTATGAGCCAACTCTATGGACGAACTGGTGCTTTTGCTTTCACAGTACCTGAAGCTCCTCGATAACTTTATTTAGATTATGACTCTGTCTTACAGATCTTTATGAGTCCTTTAAGCAACATCTTTGTTGGAGCTCTGTTTGAACAATAATTCCCACCATGAGCTTCCTCTGAGGACACTCCTATCTCTAAGGATTATTCATGCCTGTTACAGATGTTAAGATATATTATCAGGAACATGATGAACACTAACTAACTTTAATTATGAGGAGAGATAAAGATGTTTCCAAAATAAACCTGTTTTACGTCTAAAGAATCCAAAAAAAATGACCTTCTATCTATCCTACCACTTTTCCTTGATCTTGGTGGAAAACGATACAAGGTGAAGGACAGGTATGAAGGAGGATTATTGTGCTGTGCACTAATAAAATTGTGGAGTTGTAAAGTGTTTTTTCTAGTGTCAATTGTATCGTCAGTTATATCGTTATCGCAAATTTTCAAATGGATATCGTGATAAATACTTTTGGTCATATCGCCCTGCTCTACTTTAGAGTTTGAAATCAGAACAAAGATTCTGTGTATTCAATTAAAAAGTTATGAGATCATTCTTTGTCAAGCACATAAAAAGACAAAAACATTTAGATAACAAACTGAAGGGAATATATATATTTCAAGTTTTTCACTAGTGAATCTTTATTGGCATGAGAAACTTTCTGAATATAGTTCTCTGTAATCAATAATCAGTCACACTGAGGATGGTCTGAAATCATTCTGACATGCTGCCACATCACCTGTTGGTCTTCTCACTGATTTTTTAGTTTATAACACACACACCTGTAAACTCAATGAAGAGCCGCAGTTCATCAGACTGTCTAGCTGCACCAGAAACAAAACTTACATGTAATCAAATTACAAACTGCTCAGAGTTAATAAAACATCAGTCACTCGGTTGCTCTGATGAGTAAGAAGATTCCTGCTGCCACACCGAGGACACCGACAGTCAGACCCACTCCACAAAACATGGCAGGTCCAAGAATGAGATCAGAGTTCACCACAGCTGCAGACAGAAACACAGAGAGTGATGTGAACCTTCACATCTGAAAACAGTCATGGAGTCCCACAGGGTTCAGTGCTGAGAACTATATTTTTTTTATTTCAGGCAATACTGTTTGAAAACACTGCATCATTTTCATTACTATGATACTCAGTTATATTTATCTATGAAAGCAGATGAGACAACAGTAATGTCTAAAAGAGATAAAGTCCTGGATGGCTTCTAACTTTCTGCTTCTTAATTCAAATACAACTGAGGTTATTGTACTCAGCCCTGAAAATCTTAGAAATATGGTATCTAACCACATTCTTACCCTGGATGGCATTACCTTGGCCTCCAGTAACACTGTGAGGAACCTTGGAGAAGTTGCAGCTTCAGTGTTTTTATTTAGGCGTACTATTTTGGGTTACCTTTTGATAAAAAAGTATAAAACTTCTCTCTCTGATATTGTTGAGTCTTTAATATAAAGCAACTTGAGATTTCTGTTGTTGTGAAATTGTACAATTTGAATTGAATTTTGAGTTGAACCTTCTCACCATAGAACTTGGTCATTGGTTGTATCAGGGCCACATGTTCCACAGTGCAGCTGTAGACGTCTCCCTGCTTTGGGATGAAGTCCAGCCGGGACGTCTGTTTGAAGGAACCATCCTTGTTGGGGAAGGGAACGCTGGTGTTTGTTCCTTCTGTCACCTTCTGTTCGTTTTTGGTCCAGGTGACATTGACGGGAGCAGGATAGAAACCAGTCACATGACAGATCAGAAAGTTTTGGACTCCGAGCTCCACATTTAGTACTGTGTAGATGATCAGGCTGGAAGGAGGATCTGTTCACAAACATGTACAGGTTACTCACAACACGCCTCACCAGGCCGAATATGCAACGGCATTGCAACAAAGAGTATTCAGTATGTACAGGACCTGCACTGACTCTGTGGCAGTTTTTTTCTCTAAGGGTGAAACACTTTGAACAGTTGCGGTTATGAGCATACTAAAAACAAGAAGAGAAAGTACAGAAACACTGGATGGACCTGAGCTTCTGCTAAAGTGAGGTGTGTTTTTATCTGAACAAACAGAGAACTTAATGTTTGAAGATCCTCAAAGCCATGTGATAAATAGAAAGTTTGATCTCTGTGGCCCCTGTTTCACTCCTGTGTGTCAGAGGCTTTTGAGTCTTTGGTGTTGTTACATGAAGCTGAAGTTCTGTTTGTGTGTTTCTGGTCCTCTAAGAGTTCACATGTTCTGTGTGTTTGTGTCATCAGGTCTTCATGGCTGCTGTTGCAGGTTCAGTTTTGTCACTGAGGATAAAACGTTAAAACACTGATAAATGTTGTTTCCTGAGTAAATTTATTGAACTCCAACCCCAGCACCTCATGTGTGAATGACGTTGATAAGATCAAGTGCGGGAAAGTTGTTCCTGATATTAAAATACTTCTGATAAATGTTTGCAGGTTTATGCTGGTAGATTCTGGACACTGAATAAAGAGAAGTACTGATATGAATACAAACGTGGAACTCTGTGACAATAAAGGTCACAGCGTTTGTTAGCTCACCAAAGACGTGATGAAAATGTTTCTGCTCAGATCATCTTTGTGTAATTTTATTTGAAAGCTGGGAATCTGGTGAATATTGAAGCTTTCTCTCAGAGAACCGCTGTTATTAGTAACACCATCAGTGGATGTTGTCCAACAGCTGAGAGAACACAGTATCTACTGTTGGTATGATGACAACAAAATGTATGTGAACAGGATGAAGCAGATCATGACCGTTAGCTTAAAACGCTGGCTGAAGGATCTGGAGGAGCTAACGGACACTTAAAACCTTAAAAAATGGTTGGATTTGATCCTTTAATTCAAACAATCCACTAAAGCGTCTTTAATGATCTAACCTGTCAAACTCTGAAATCTTCATTTATCTGGCATAAAACTGACGCTTCATGTTTCAGCATGTGTCACTGTACTCCACTCTCTGAATGTTTCTGCTCTTTACATGTGGACTGATGATTCATGTTTACCCAGTTCTTTGGGGACCTCCTTCATAGCCTGGCGAGTCGTCTTCAGGTTTTGTCTGCAGATCTGCATATTAGCCACAGCTTGTTCATATTGACCTGGAGAACTTATTGGATCTGCAAAGGCTGGCAGAGAATCGACTCCTGTGTGTTTGTTAAAGACAGCGTACCAGACCGCCTCATCGTCCAGTATCACCACAGCCTCTCCATCAGTATCTGAACAGCCAGTGATCCAGTTGTCCCCATGCAGAACTTCATAGTGTTAGGAGAGGAGAAACAGAGGACGGAGTCGGTGTCTATCAGTTTCATATGAACCAATCACCAATTAGAGCTTTAACCCTTTCATGCAGGGCTGGATAATTCATCAAACTTCAACTTTCATCTAAACTAGCAGACCTCCTCAGTATTTTGGTGGCACCCATCAGTAGTGGAAATGAGTGATCTGGTGACACCTCTTTGTCTACGTTCACACTGCAGGTCTTAATGCTCAATTCCAATTTTTTGATCAAATCCGACTTTTTTGGTCTGTTTGTTCACACTACAAATAAAATGCGACATCAAACGCGCTCTAGTGTGAACGCTCAAAGCGGCCCGCATGCGCAAAAGAAGATGTCACACACAACGCGCTCTGTTTAGACCCAGAGCAAACAGTATTGTTTGACTGATGGCCCTTAATATAAAGACTTCGGACTTTACGTTTCCCAATTTTTGCTTTAAGTTATTTTGTTATTTACATAATAATGTAAATAACCTAATAATGATCCTTATTGCTGTTTTAGAGGAGCGGTGCTTCAAAGGATAGTTGCAGATTTCTGTCAGAATTTGCAGATTATACAGTACAAATAAAATGTTCACGTTGTCTTCCCAACAGTTTCACTGACATCTACACTGGATGGCCAGGAAGCGTTCGCGAAGTCTTATCGGGCGCTTCTCCGGCGCTGATAATTGGCGTCTGTCTTGTGTCAGTGACGTAAAAGACGGATTTAATGCGACTTGACCGTTCAAACAGCAGTCACTTTCTAAAACATCGGATACGTATCGGATTCAGTACCACATACGAAAGTGACCCAGATCGGACTTGAAAATATCGGATTTGTGCCGTTCACACTGTCATACCATGCCTGCAATGTGAACGTAGCCTTTGAGTCCAGGACAAGGTTTTTGGGGGTGGGAGGTGGCTTCATCCTTCTGCTGTGAGGTCATCATCAGGGTCCATAATCCATCCTGCTCTGTTTCCAAACTACAAATTACTGAACCTTCCAGGACTTTCAGAATAACAGCCAAACGTGCAGATCCCAAAGGCAGCTGCATCACTACCTCACAGGGTGGAGGAGGTCGAAATCATCATATGAAACTTTATTGTGATCTTCTCTCGAAGGATGTAATCAGTCTGTCTGTCAGTGCTGACATCAGCACAAACTGCTGACATCATCACATTCTAATAAAATCAGAATAAAACATCAAAGTTTAAGTAGAGCTCTTGTCCTTTAGGGGAAGCGGCACTCTCTCAGTGCTCTTGTTAAAAGGTCAAAGGTCACTATGACCAAGCATTTCACCAGAATTCTAGATCATAGTGACCTTTGACCCTTGACTGCCAAATTCTACTGAGTTCATTGTTGAGTTGAGACAAAAATCAGCTGGAAGTATTGCGTGTTCACTAATTTTATTCACAACATGGCTTCAGTGTCATATCGATTCTCTGCTGTGGAAGAGGTTTTATATGTGCAGCTTGTTACTAACACAGCTGAATGAAGCCTAAACTGTGTCTCATTCTCATTGAAGGTGCATGTGTTTATTTGGTGAGTTAGGAACTGACTAAATGTTGAGTGATTCTGATCTGACACTGACACTCGTTTAGACTGCAGGAGAAACAGAACACCGGTTCAACCAATCAAATTTATTTAAACAACAAACCGCCACTCAGAGGGATCATTTGCATTGGAAGAAGAGTCACATGATCTAAACTAAAAAGTCTGTCAGTTAACACAAAGACACACTGAAGAGTGAAAACTGCTCTCTCTCTGTTTACCACATATGAAACGAGACAGAGATCACATGACTGTGGAAAGTGATTTATTGAGAAAAGAATCAGGAAGTACAAATACAACAAACAGCTGACAGTGTGATTCTCAGAGTGTGGTTTCATCTTTAAACCCGTGTGTGTGTGTGTGTGTGTGTGTGTGTGTGTGTGTGTGACACTTTCCAGTGTTATCAAACACACACACACACACACACACAAACACCCGCAGAACTCCGCACCCTCCAGCCTTACAGCTAAAGAAAGCAATCAGACACACAGCACACACCTGGCTGTCCTCCAGCTCAGGTCCATCCTGGAAGCAGCTCACCTGGTTGGGCCTGAGCAGTTTTTGCTGTCAGACAGCTGTAAAGACTCTAAGAACACTCTGCACATATGATGACTCCACCATTGAGGCTCCAGCAGACACACCTCGGTTCACATTCAGCCTGACTCTAAAAGCCTGGATCAAACACAGAGCTGCCAGCTGCTGCTGCTTTTGCTCCCAGCTATCAGACAGAAGCAGAACCAGTTCCAGGTCCACAATCAGGATCAACTACTGGGAACCAGCATCAGTCCTGGGGCACAGACAGAGAAAACAAGGAGATGGCTCATCGTTAGAACAGGACCTGTACTGCTTTAACCAACAGCTCCACACTGGTCCCCACAGTCTGCTGGTGTGTAGCAGCAGATGCGCCGGCACAAAGACTAGAAATCTTTTATGATCTATTCAAATAAATCATGAGGATAAATCAAAGCAGCCTGGAGCAACACCTGGTTTTGGCCTGCTTGGGGAAGAAGTCGTAGACTCTGCAGAGCGCCAAGGCAGGATGACGACCACCAGGGGGCGTCATGGAGTGAAGCAATGGCATCACTGGAACATAAAAAATAAAGAAGGTCTGAACACAGAAGGGAAACTTTGACAAGTGCTTTTATAAAACCTCCACATGTACACCCGGATGCGTTATTCTCCATGAGACCAACATCTCACTGAGATCTAGAAACACCTGGTTCCCTCACACAGTTTTAATGTCTCACTGATGAAGTTGAATTATGAATCATTTTTTCCAGTGGGCTGTGTGTGAGATTCCCTGCTGTACTGCGAAAGGAGCAGAACTCCAGACGACACTAGTTTTACAGAAAGATGAAACCATCAGCAGTGTGTTCAGTCAGGAGCTGATCCATCAGTGAGGACCTGAGCTTTCATGTGATGAGCTGATGATGTCACAGAAACACTGAGTCACCTGACTTAGGCAGAACATTTGTGAAGCAGAGCTCAGAGTCGGGTTTGAAGAACTTCTCCTTCTGAGGTCTCCACAAGCTCAGAGCTGCAGCATCTTTGCTCCAGTCCTCTGCCTGTTTCTCACTGAACCTGTGAGCCAAAGATGCATCTGCAACACAGAGAACAAGGGTCAAAGGTCAAAGAGTGACGACTCAGGCTGAACTGACACGTCACAGTTCTGATGTTTTTTTGCCTAACACTTAAACCCAACGATCCAACTGATCCAATCAGTCCAAGTTATCCTGACTCTGGACGAGCTGAAGCCGTTCAGAAGCTCCATCAGCTTCTGGAAGTCAAAGCTTCTCTTTTCTTTGCTGCAACTTTATTCTGGTGTTAATTAATTTTAGTCTGATCGAATCTGGTTTTAGTCTGATTTGAACTGGTTTTATTCTCATTTAAACTGGTGTTTCAGTGAGTGTTGGTCTGACCTCCACTCCTCCTCCTGTAGATGACTCCAGCCAGAAACAAGATCAGACCCAGGATCAGTCCTACGACTCCAACGATGATCAGTCTCTCTGTTTCAGGCATGGGTGGCACTGAAGACACACAGGTGAGAGTCACACAGGTGAACAGACACACAGGCGGTGTACAGGTGTGTCGATACAGACTGGTATTTACCCCAGTTAATAATCAGTGGTTTCTCCAGGCTGGCGTGCTCCACCACACAGGAGATCTTCTCTCCAGACCTTCAACACAAACACAAACCAACATCACTGATATTTATGTGTTTATCTGATTTGTGTGATCAGCTGATGGTTACCTGATCACCTGCAACACATTTTATATGATGGACTTGACTCACAAAGATGTGGAAAAGAGAAATTATGGAAATGTTCACATAACTGAATCAGCAAATGTCCTGTTTTAAACTTTCAACAATATTAAAAACAATCTTGGGGACTTCCTGTTTTCGATCTGAATTTTCAGACAGTTCCTGCTGAAACACTCGTCTCTGCAGAAACTGGAACGTCGGATGGATTCAGTTTTAGCAGGAATGAGGAAGGAGAAGAGGGAACAGGTTTCACAGGCTGAGCTGTGAATATGGGATGTTGTGGTTATTCAAACTAAAGTCAGTGAGCTGGAGCCACAGAAGAAAACTTGGACAAAGATCAGAGTTAACAGCTGAAGGATCAGACCCTTCAAACATCACCATTGAAGGAGTTTGGTGCTGACAGTGGAATTATCCTGGAGAGAGCACACGTGGTCAGACTGTCCAGGCAAACAAAGAGTCCTGGTTCCAGATTTGATCTGGACTCACCTGGGCATGTACTCCAAGTGGGAGTGGACCTGGTAGAGCCAATCACCATTTGCAAACTCTTCAGTGGAAGTGATGTCAGAGGTTATTTCCTGTCCATTTCTCAACCAGCTCACTTTGATCTGTTTGGGGTAGAAGTCATAGACGCTGCAGACCAACATGGCAGGATGGTGACAACCAGGAGCCATCGTGGAGTGAAGTCTGACTGATGGTGTCACTGGAACATCAGGAAGAGGGGAAATGTTTTTACTTTATTCAAAGTTAAAACTGCAACACAATAAAGCTGAAGTGACTTTATAAATAGAACAAGCCTGAAATGGTCAGACTGTTCCTGTAAAACTACCAGAACTACAGAGAACAATTGCACCTTTGTGGTCCAGCTAACCAATTTCGCTGTGCAAGAAACTGCACAATGACTGCACAAGTCTCTAAGTCTCTAACATGTAGCTTTAACTCAATGTGTCAGATTAAACCTTCAGCAGTGGTAACTGTAAACTAAGTGCAGAGAGTTCAGTCAGGACATCAGTGTGATGAAGTTTATATGATGACCTGATGATGTCACAGAATCACTGACTCACCTGACTTAGAAAGAACATCTGCGTACCAGATCCCAATGTTGGGTTGGCAGTACGTCTCCTTCTGAGCTCTCATTTGAGCAAGCAATGCCTGATTTTTGTTCCAGTATTCTGCATTCTTCACACCATACTCAGTGTATCCAACAAACTTCCCCACATCACTGCTGAACCTGACATACTCTATCTTGTTGTAATAGTACGAGGTGATGAACTCGATGTCCTTCAGCTCAGTGGAGTTAAACAGGCAGCGAGTTGAAGAGTAACACTCATATCCATCTGAAACACAAAGATCAGAGAATCACTCTCCTATAGTAGTTTGGGAAACCTTTTAGAACATGTTGTTGGAATGATATGATCATGATAGCTTCACCTTATTTAGATCATTAAGCTTACAAACAGTATCAGTTAAATTTCATATATATAACAACAATTCACAAAAATACGGCAGACCCTATAGCAAGGGTCTTGAACTCCAGGCCTCGAGGGCCGGTGTCCTGCAGGTTTTAGAAATTATCCTGTGTCAACACACCTGAATCAAATGATTAGTTCATTACCAGGCCTCTGGAGAAGTTCAAGATATGGGCTGTGTCCCAAAACGTAGGCCGCATCCTTTGAAGGAACTGGCCTTCGTGGTCTACGTGGGCCGGGTCCTTCGAAGATCGAGAAGGCTGGAAATGCGAGGTTGTGAAATTGGACGGTCTAGCCTTCAGATTTGCATCACCGCTGTGTCGGTGGAGTTTAATAAACTGCTCCTTGCTATCTAAAATATTACAGGACACTGGTGTAAATTCTCGACTGCCTCACACTTCTGTTTAATCAGTTTTCTGCTTGACTTTATTCAACTGTGTGAAAATCCCGGAGGAACCCACCTGGGGGATTAATAAAGTTTTATTTAACCTAATCTAATCTAATAACTTTGATCTCAGCCAAACCGATTTACTCCAGAACAAACAAAACACTGAAAAACGGCAAACAATTACATTTTTAAGTTTTCCGAGTGACCTATATATCATGTTTAACCAGAGTAGCGAAAGACAGCAAGGGTCTGAAAATGATGAAGCCGGCTCAAGTGACCATTGAACCCCCTGGCTAGCTATTGAGCTGGTGGGTAACAGACGTCTCCGAATACGTCAGAGCACTTTTGCAAATATGCGATGTCTTGAGAAGTTCATTGTTATGGCCTTGGCCATAATCTGTTTTGGTGGCTGTTTTCTTTGTCTGTGTCCTTAAGTCTTTGCAGGTCCCTGATTGGATGAGCTGGCGGCTGCTGACAGTCTGCCCTCTGTTTTTCCTGCCTGTGTTGTCACGCGCGCTCACAAGCGCAAATACGGTGATGTTGACTTGTCTGACTCTTTTCTATGTTCTGAAGCTGTTCCTGAGAAAGCTGACAGGTGATGAACTAGAGCCGACATAAACTTTGAAATGCTGTAGAGCAAGCAACAGAGAAAGAGCTTCTTTCTCGATAGTGCTGTATTTTTGCTGGCGAACGTTGAACTTCTTTGAAAAATAACCAATTGGGTGATCGACACCCTGCTTGTCCTCCTGCACTAACACCGCACCTGCACCGTTGGCGCTGGCATCCACCTCGAGTTTAAATGAAGTGTGAAATCAGGATCGGCAAGTACTGGAGTGCTGCAGAGGAGAGCTTTGGCAGACTCAAAAGCATTCTGGCATGTGGGCGACCATACGAATGGTTTTGACACACTTGTGAGACTGGTGAGAGGTGTAACTACATCTGCAAAATTCTTACAGAAGCCACGATAATAGCCGGCCATCCCAAGGAACTGGCGAAGTTCACATCTAGTGCGAGGCACAGGGAAATCTAGGATAGCCTGGATTTTGGCCAGAAGGGGGCGCACCTGTCCCTGACCCACCTGCTTCCCTAGATAAGTCACAGTGGCCTTACCAAAGTCACATTTGGCAAGATTTAGGGTAAGGCATGCCTCTTTTAATCTTTCAAAAATCTCAGTGAGTGTTCCAAGGTGTTCTGACCAAGTCTCTGAATAGGCTACAATGTCGTCTAAGTCCACTTCACAGTTTGTGACATCACCTAAGACAAGGTGCATAAGGCGTTGGAATGTGGCAGGGGCATTTCAAAGTTTATGTCGGCTCTAGTTCATCACCTGTCATTGTTTACACTGATCACAACCCCCTCGTGTTTTTGACTAGGATGCAAAATTCTAACCAGAGGCTCATGAGATGGTCCCTCCTAGTGCAGGATTTCGATCTGGAGATCCATTACAAAAAGGGAACCGAGAATGTAATGGTAGATGCACTGTCGCAAGGTTTCCTGAACTCCTAGGTGCCAAACATCTATAGCAGAGATGTTTGGTCTTAGGAAAGGGGGTGTTATGGCCTTGGCCATAATCTGTTTTGGTGACTGTTTTCTTTGTCTGTGTCCTTAAGTCTTTGCAGGTCTCTGATTGGATGAGCTGGCGGCTGCTGATTGGTCCCCTGATCATAGAATAGAATAGAATAGAATTCAACTTTATTGTCATTGCACATGCACAGGTACAGGGCAACGAAATGCAGTTTGCATCCATCCAGAAAGTGCTTTAGTCGTGATATAGATATATTACAATATAAATTAGCAATAATAGAGATGTGTAAGTATATTACAGAAATGGGTCTATTATGGTATGTTATAATGTACACAGTGTGAAGTATGTTATGAATATTCTATAACTATAAGTATGTACAGGCTGTAGTGAGTACAAGCTATGTACAGGCTATGAACAGGATATAAATATGAAATAAAAACTATACAGAAATCTGAGATATACAGTTATACAGTTATACAGAATGTGAACTATGTAAGTTATAAACAGTTGTGGGATTAAAAATTATCGTATGTACATGTGGTCGCATTCAAAATCCCTCACCAGCAGTTGTCCCGGGGCAGCCACTGACAGCAGCAGCAGACCTGACCCTGGCCTCCAAAACCCATGACGTTTGTGCCTGTGACTTTTGCGACTTTTTCAGTTCTGTATATAGTGTGTACATTAGTTTTCATTGTAAATAGCACATTGTAAATACAACTGGAACAGAAGGGGTGAGCTGCCTTATTGTTTTTCCTTGCACTGTTTTCTCCTGTTTATCTCAGTTAGGGAGTTAGGTGTAGCGCTTGTCTTTTGTCTGGTTTTTAATTTTGCATAGGGTTTAGATAGCACCTCCTCCTGACTTAGCTTGTTTTGTTTGTTATTTTGGTCTTTGTTCACCCCAGAGCTTCATTTTTCAGTGTAGAAAAGTAAACCACTATTCACTAAGAAATTGGTTTTCCCTCTGTGTATGGTTTTGGGGACCAGGGCGGGGCCATCTTTTCAAACTTATGTTGCGTTCCTGTACCCCTAGACTGGGGCGTAACATTCATACACCCACATTCTCGCCTGAAAATATGTTAAAAGCTTATTTTGTGACCCAGAAAGAGTAATATGAGTAATATTAAAACTTAGTAGTAGCCGCCATTGTTGGAAACTCGAATTGGCTGGGTCGCGCTATGAATTCTGGGATATGGTGGGCCACGAAGGACACATCCGACCCATTCTTCAAATTCGGGGAAAAGGAGGACGCATTTGTCGGCTGCATTTTAAGGAGTCGATGAATTGGGACAGCCTTCGTCACCTGGCCGTGATGTAATTGACCTTCAAATGCAGCCACCAAAGGATGCAGCCTACGTTTTGGGACACAGCTATGTTGAGGAAGTAATTCAGCCATTTAAATCAGCAATGTTAGATCGAGGACACATCTAAAACCTGTAGGGCACCGGCCCTCGAGATCCCTGCCCTATAATATTAGAGAGGTAACCCCAACAATCTTAAGATGAGTAAAGTTGGCAACATTTGAAAAGAAAAACCTTTTTAAAGACAATTACAACCAACAGAACCAGGATCAGGAAGAAGCACTGCCATGACAGGTTGTGTTATTGAAGAACAAAAAAAGAGCACAGAGACACAAGACAAAACACAGAGATGGAAGACATAATTTAATGCACCAGTGATGTAAACACATGGGAATCCCCCCAACAGCCTACACCTATTGTAGCATAACTGAGGGAGGATTCAGGGTCACCTGATCCAGCTCCAACTATATGCTTTACTAAAAAGAAAATTTTGAAGTCTAATCTTAAAGTTGGGCCTGATCATTAAAGACCTTGTACGTAAGGAGAAGGATTTTAAATTGGGCTCTGAATTTAACACAACCAGCCAATTGAGAAATCAGCGTGGGTTAAATAAATGTTAATATGCACATTGAAGGATGTATCCTGGTTAAAAATGTCAAGAGTCCTCACAGTGTTACTGGAGAAAATCCTGTCCAGTTTTTCGTTGGATGCCATGTTTCTGAAATTTTTCTGAGGTTCAAATATGAAAACATCACTTTGTCTGAATAAAGGAGAACAGATCGACAAGTTTATGTCTTTGAGACATACCTGTATGTTGTGGCAACATTTCAAAACAATGTATTTTTGTTGGTTAATAAAATGTGATGTTCTAATGTCATAATGCAATGTTGCAGAAAAGTCTCTGTGTGACTGGATCGTGTGTTTGTAGGGAGAGTCTGAATAGGAATAAGCAGAATAAGGAAACAGATCAGAGTGTCTTCTGCATATAAATTGACATTTAGCTTCATTCATGTGGGAATTAGCCAGATGTACAGTTAAAAAAACAGAGAACTGTGGAGTCTCACTGTTTGTATAGTTCAGTTAAGAAGAAGAGATGTTAACCACTTCTCACTTTGTTTCATGAGTTATTTGTTTCTAGTGGCTTGACTTTATTTTTACTTCCCATCTCTTTGTATAAACTACATGTACTCAGTATTTCACATTAAGACCATCGCTTTTTTTTCCTCTGCAAAAAATCTTTGTGAAAATTTATCAAACGCTGCATTTGATCTTTATGCAGATGACACAGTGATCTATTGTTCTGATACTTCAGTAATACAAACTCTTAATTTCCTCAAGCTGCCTTTGATGATGTTCAGGCCCATAAATACAAGCTCATGTTAATCTCAAATGGCAAAGAATGTTAGCTATGTTTCCTAAGATTAAAACCATTCAATGGGCTGAAATTGAAATGGTCACATCTTATAAATATTATTATAGATTAGAATTTGTCATTTAAAACCCACATTTAAAGGTAGGTGAGGAAAACCTTTTTGTAACTTTTTTTTTTACCTTTATTCTTTATTTTTTACCTTTATTCTGGTGATCTGCTTTTCATGAATGCCCCTGCTTAGTACTTGAAGAGGTTGGGGACTGTCTACCATGGTGTTTTCTGTTTTATTACTGGCTGTGGAAACTGACTACATCACTGTTTTCTGTATGCTGCTGCTAAATGTCCATCCCTGTATATCAGGAGACTTTCTTTTGGTTTTTGGTTGGTCTTTATCTATAAATCTCTCCTTGGGCTGATTCCATCTTATCTTTTTGTTCATATGGGTAAAAACCATAACCAATACAGCCTTTGTTCTTACAAGATGATACAATTGATTGTTCTGAAAATCAGAAAAGAATGAGGTAAAAAGGCTTTTAAATATGCTGCAGAAGGAGCTGAAATTGTGAGAAATGGTTACCTTGTAGGAGTTTAAGTCAGTTTTAAAGGAACAAGAGAATAACTCTTTTAGTCAGTGTGACTGGTTTTAATTGTTGCTCTTAATGCAGTTTTTCACCTGTTTGTATGAAATATGGTATTTGTTTTAAATTCTTGTAATGTGTTGTATATGTTTTTACTTTTACTGCCATGATGCCAGGTCTCTCTTCCAAATGAGATTTGAATCTCAATTAGATTTTTTCCTGGATTAATAAGGGTTAAATGTTAAATACATAACATTTATGTACATTTACTTTACATATAAATAGTTCCTGGTGTGAGACCAGGAGGAGACACAAATCCCTGTGGCACGGCTGATGGACCAGGAAGGTTACTTTTATAATTGATTAAATACGAGCAAAGTAAAATAAAGCAGCAAACTGATCTTCGTGAAATTATTTGTTTTATTCAGCAGTTTAACAAGTAGACTGATGGATGAATTCATTAATCCAGCTGTGACGCTGTAAAGCTTAATGATAGCTGAAGCAGTGAACTTCAGCTCTGAGAGACAGACAAGCATCATCACCGATGTAGGTTACAGTGCATCAACCACAATGAAAATAATATCACATCTCATCCTTCACTTTCCTTTGATCAGTGAACACTCTGTATCTGTGACTGATCAGGTGTTTGATTAGTGTATTGATCTTACCTGCTGTGCAGATGTTGATGAAGAGGAGGGTGAAGCATAAAAACTTTGAAGCCATGTTCCTGGGTTGTGCTGCACAACTCTGACACAGTCTGACTGAAAGCTGCTGTAAAAACCAGAGTGCAGGGTCACATGACCACAGCATCAGCTGTTACCAGGAAGAAATCTATATATAACAATATTTTGTTATATTTTTTTGACAGTCCAGGATGTGCCCTGCCTCCAGCTACCCTGTGTTGCTATTTGGATACCTGAAGCCTGATGGATGTTGTCAATTATAACAAGAAACTCACAAATAGGTTAAAGTATTTCATATTATTGTCATTACTGAGAGGTTTTATCAATTTGTTGGTTTATTAGCAGTGATTTGGTGAAGTTTACAGTGATCAGGTACAGAGCAGCTGTGGCGTTCATGGTCAGTGTGAAGATATAAGGGAAGCAGACATTTATATTTGATGTAATGATGCTGAGTAAATTCACTGACTGAATTTGACCCTTTACACTAGCTTTATAGAGTCTAATGGTTGAATTGCAACAGGTTTTGGACATGATCGCACAGGAGTTAAAGATATTAAAGAAGTGGTTTGATAGAAACAAATTGCCTCTAAATTTAAATAAAACAAATTTATGTTATTTGGAAACTATAAGAAAAACAATAACATTGAAATTGGTCTTAATTGCCCCTTGGGGATAAATAAAGCCTTTCTGATTCTGATATCTACAAAGGTTTAATACCATAAAATTTTTTGGTGTGATCATTGATCATAAGGCCTGTTGGAAATCACACATCACTTAGGGAAAGTTAGCACGGGGCATTGCTATCTTGAAGAAAGCAAAACAATTTCTGGATAGGAAAACATTGTATATGTTATATTGTGTTTTACTATCACCACATATGAGTTATTGTGTAGAGATTTGGGGAAATACAGCTGAAAGTAATATTCAAACTATAATCATAATGCAGAAAAAGGGCTATTAGATTAATAAATCAAGAGGGGTATAGGGCTCACACAAACACACTCTTTATTAAGACGCAAGCTATAAAATTCCAGGATCTGGTGAAGTTTAAAACAGTGCAAATAATATATAAGGCAAGGAAAGGGATGCTCTCATTCGAAATGAGTAAATGGTTCTTAGAGAGAGAATGGAGGCATAATTTTGGAGGGAAGTGGAATTTAACAATACAAACAGTAAGAACAACATTGAAAAGGATGTCTATTTCAATAGCGGGAGTTAAATTCTAGAATGAGTTAAAAGAAGGAGTAAAGGTCAGCAGTGATATAAACCAGTTTAAATAAACTCAAAAAAGAAATTTTAAATAAGTATAAGAAAATATTTTTTGTGATGTTATGTTCTAAGTTGAAGGCATTGTATAAGTTTTTGTTGTTCAAACTTAAATAGAATGATGAGGAAATGATTAAGATGTAAACCTAAGGCAGTGGAGCTAAATAAGTATATACTTCTGCCTACTCCTTTTCAAACAACTGAATGGAATGATATTATGGAATGTTGGTGAATGTATGTGTTTGAAATAAAACTGTACTGAACTGAAAATCAGTCAGATAACTCATAAAACATCATCTTATGTTTTGTTGTATTCAGTTGAATCTGCCGATCAGCTGATAAAAAAGAAAAATCTACTGGAGCTCAAAATGCAGGTTTTTATCTATTTTTAGACTTATCCCTAAGTGACTGTTTTCTCATCTCCATCATTACACAATCCCACATCAAGCTTGGGTTGTTACGCCCCAATAACACTGGAATACTCCGCCAATGACAATAAAGGAGCTCTCTACATATCACACCTTTAAGTAATATCTTAAAAAACTGGTCTGAAAAAAAAGAAGGTGAATGGATCACCTTTCCCCAGAATCCCCAACCAGTAACTTACCTGTGAAATGTACTTTGCACTCAAACATCCACCAGCTGCAGCAGGGCTCAAATGTATCTTCATTCAGCCTGAATGTTTAATTTTGTATTTAAATGTAACCCTCAGAAGCTGTTTGTGGGGCTTTTCACATAACATTGATGGGTTTATAAACCAATAATTAACTGTGATATGGCATTTAAGTGACTAAATAAAGTGTAGTTTGAAGACAGACCAAACTGGCTCAGCAGCAGTGTTCCAGCATCCAGTGACACAACACTGAGTCAGGGAGTCTTTGCACTCTGACTGGTTGTTGTAGAAGATGAGAACATCTTAAAGCAAAGCCTGCACAATCATATTTTATCATCAATAATTACAACAATTAATAAAAACATGATAACAAAATGAAGGAACTGAGATCAAAATAAATGAACTCAAATCTTTGTCAATAAATCTTTAATGACACAACAAGCCTTCTGGTTCACATCACTGTTCTCTGTCATCAAAAACTCTGTTAATATTCAGTCTAAGTGAGGATGAGGACTGGAAGGTCTGCAGTCATTCTGACCTGCTGCTGCTGTTTTTAAGAACAGGGTTTCTTCCGGATGTTTGATATGTAATAAAGCATATAAAATATCGGGATGCAAAAAAAATTCTATAAAGAACAGCAGTTTATCTGAGGATGCTTTCTGCTGGCACCGGAGGTAAAACGACAGGTTCCGTGTAATCAGATTACAAACTCCTCAGATTTATTAAGACATCAGCCCGACCATTCAGTGTCACTTGGTTGCTCTGATGAGTAAGAAGATTCCTGCTGCCACACCGAGGACACCGACAGTCAGACCCACTCCACAAAACATGGCAGGTCCAAGAATGAGATCAGAGTTCTCCACAGCTGCAGACAGAAACACAGAGAGTAATGTGAACCTTCACATCTGGAAACAGTCATGGAGTCCCACAGGGTTCAGTGCTGGGAACTATACTTTTTATTTCAGGCAATATTATTAGAAAACACTGCACCATTTTCATTACTGTGCAGATGATACTCAGTTTTACTTATATATTAATGCTGTAAAAACTCGCTGAAAAGCCTTCAGCTAATCCAAAATGCTGCAGCAAGAGTCCTGACAGGGACTAGAAAGAGAGAGCATATTTCTCCTGTTTTGGCTTCCCTTCATTGGCTTCCTGTTAAATCCAGAATTGAATTCAAAATCCTGCTCCTCACATACAAGGTCTTAAATAATCAGGCCCCATCTTATCTGAATGACCTTGTAGTACCATATCACCCTATTAGAGCACTTCGCTCTCGCACTGCAGGCCTACTTGTTGTTCCAAAAGTATTTAAAAATAGATTATGAACTAGTAGTACTGGTAGATTAAGATTAGGCTTAAAACGTTGCTTTTTGATAAAACTTCTCTCTCTGATATTGTTGACTCTTTACCTTAGAATATAAAGCAACTTGAGATTGCTGTTGTTGTGAAATTGTACAATGTGAATTGAATTTTGAGTTGAATTTTCTCACCATAGAATTTGGTCATTGGTTGGGTCAGGGCCACATGTTCCACAGTGCAGCTGTAGACGTCTCCCTGCTTTGGGATGAAGTTCAGTCTGGACGTCTGTTTGAAGGAACCATCTTTGTTGGGGAAGGGAACGCTGGTGCTCGTTCCTTCTGTGACCTGTTCGTTTTTGGTCCAGGTGACATTGACGGGAGCAGGATAGAAACCAGTCACATGACAGATCAGAATGTTTGGGACTCCGAGCTCCACATTTAGTACTGTGTAGATGATCAGGCTGGAAGGAGGATCTGTGCACAAACATGTACAGTTTACTCACAACACCACTCAACAGGCTGCACTGAATATGCAACAGCATTGTAACAAAGAGGAGTCAGTAAGTATGGGACCTGCACTGACTCTGTGGCTGTTGTTGTTGTTTTTTTCTCTAAAATGAATTTAACTCACAGGGTGAAACACTTTGAGGAGTGTGTGATTGCTGTTATGAGCTTACTAAAAACAAGAAGAGAAAGCACAGAAACACTGGATGGACCTGAGCTTCTGCTGAAGTTAGATGTTTTTTCACTTGAATAAACAGAGAAGTGAATGTTTGAAGATCCTCAAACTCTTGTAATAAAGAGGAAGTTTGATCTCTGTGTTCCCAGTTTCACTCCTGTGAGGGTTTTTAGTCTCTATTCTTGAGTCGTTGATTCAGCAGCTTGTTACATGGAGCTGAAGTTCTGTTTGTGTGTTTTACCTCTAAGAGTTCACATGTTCTGGTCTTCATGGCTGTTGTTGTTGTCACTGAGGATAAAACCTGTTGTTTCCTGAGTAGATTTATGAAACACTGACTGCAGCACCGCGTGTGTGAATGATCTTGATGAGATCAGGTGCTGGGTGGTGTTTCCTGATATTTAAACATTTCTGATAAATGTTTGCAGGTTGTGCTGGTAGATTCTGAACCTCCACAGAAATACTGATATGAATACAAACTTGGAATTCAGTGTGACAATAAAGGTCACAGCGTTTGTTAGTTTGCCAAAGATGTGATGAAAATTTTTCTGCTTAGATCATCTTTGTGTAATTTTATTTGAAAGCTGTAAATCTGGTGAATATTGAAGCTTCTCTGCTTTTAAAGAATTAAGACCATTACTGTATGTTGTCCGACCAATCATGACTGCTAGCTTAAAATGGTTGAATTTGATCCTGAAATTCAAACAATCGACAAATCAAAAGTCTGATGTTGGCTGCAGTTTACCTAAAGTGTCTTTAATGATCTAACCTGTCAGCCTCTTAAATCTTCATTTATCTGTCATAAAACTGATGCTTCATGTTTCAGCATGTGTCACTGAACTCCACTCTCTGAATGTTTCTGCTCTTTACATGTGGACTGGTGATTCGTGTTTACCCAGTTCTTTGGGAACGTCCTTCATAGCCTGACGAGTCACCTTCAGGTTTGCTCTGCAGATCTGTTGATTAGCCACAGCTTGTTCATATTGACCTGGAAAGGTAATGGGATCTACAAAGGGGGGCAGAGGATAGATTCCTTCCTGTTTGTTAAAGTCGGCGTACCAGACCGCCTCATCATCAAGTATCAGCACGGCCTCGCCATCAGTATCTGAACAGCCGCTGATCCAGTTGTCCCCATGCAGAGCTTCATGGTGTTAGGAGGAGAGAAACAGAGGGCAGAGTCAGTGTCTGTCAGGTTCATACGAGCCATTCACCTATCAGAGCTTAAACCCTGCCATGCAGGACAGTTCATCAAACTTCAAATAGAAGCACAATTGTTTCATTTAAACTAGCACACCTTGGTATTTCAGTGCTGAAAATCATTGCCTTTGATTTATGAGTCTACAACAAACATATATGTTTAAATGTTGCTGAAGTGACGCTGTTTGACTTTTTACAATGTGTCATGAGAACATGTTACATATTTGACCAAAGTTTGTAACTTCCTGTCGCACAGCTTTTATTTATTTATTTCAGATTTTTAAGTCTCGCTCTTTACTCAGGCCGCCCAGCGCTGGACACATCACACACAGACTATCTGGCAACTTGGGTAACATCAGACAAACACAGCAAGCCCCTTTACAACCCACCTCCACCCCAGCTCCACGCTTTCATGCTGTTAGTAACTACAGTAAAGCAGTGCCACACGTGTGGTTACTGGTGTCCGATCTGTTCTGTGCTGCCAAAGAAAAACTACTGTGAGACTAATTAGTCTCACATCAGTAAATCAGTTCATTGTGCATAAAAGGGCTAAAACACAGGAGTTCATGAGTGAATCAGAGACTCACCATCAGCAGAGACACAGAGAACTGAGGACAGGACGAGAAGCAGCACCCACAGCTTCATCTTCATCAGCAGCAGCAGCTCTGTGGCTCTCACACGCTCTGAATCTCTGTGAGCTCGAACACACACAGCAGCCAATCACAGAGCAGGGACCACATGATGTCATCAGTGACCAGGCACACACAAGCAGCAGACACACATACACACACTCATACAAACGCACACTGGACAGATGGTACACTGGTGACACCTGGTGGATGGATGGAGAACTGCAGAAGTGATCTGGTGACATCTCTGTAATTCCAGGAGGAGTTTGAAACATCATCAGACTCTGAGAGGCTGAACCAGCTCTAGGCCTGCTCTGTCACCAAACTACAAAGTACTGAACGCTGTCAAGACTTTCAGAATAAGACTTCCTCTCGTCCTCTCTCCTCTCACCTGTGGGAAACAACATTAGTAACATCTCATTTATTCAGTCTGTCTAACCAATGTTCCTGCTGTCCCAATATAGTCAACTCTGGGTACCATCTGGTGATACCTGAAGCTCCTTCATTTAGATTCTGACCAATAAAAGTCTCACAGAGCTTTATGAGCCCTTTCAGCGCCATCTTTGTTGGGGCTGTGTTTAAACCATAATTCTTACTCAGAGCTTCCTCTGAAGACACTGCTGTCTCTAAGGATCATTCATGCCTGTTAAAGATGTTAAGACATATTATTAGGAATATGATGAACACTAACAAATGTTTACTCTGAGGAGCGATAAAGATGTTTCCTAAATAAACCTGCTTTACGTTTGAAGAGTCCAAAAAAATGAACTCCTATCTGCTTTTCTGAACCACTTTTCCTTGATCTTGGTGGAAAACGATACAAGGTGAAGGACAGGTGTGAAGGAGAACAAATAAGGACTTAGGACAAGAGATAAGCAGTGCACTGAGGGTCCGACTGCACCTACACTCAGACTCCATGACAGCGTCACACTAGTAACACAACAGAAACTACAATCTGCAGAAGGCGGACTACAAAATGTTCATGTCACTTCACTCCAGTGTGTTTTAACGCTGTTGTTTTATGCAGGTCGTGTAAAACAGATCATGTGTAAAAAGTTTCCTTTTATTACTCGTGTTGGAATTTGAAAGAAACAGGAACAAGTAGGCGGAGGGTCGGCCTGTGACTGTGGACGGGTGTTTGTGAGGGTGGAGTTAGAGCAAATGTGTCTGAAGCAGTTTCAGTTTCACACTGAAAGCCATCAGAATCACACAGTTACGGAGTTTTAGTTCATCTTAGTGTTTTATAACTGCAGACAACTTCGTGCTCTTGATCTTTATGTTGTTTTTTTAATTTCTGCAGAATATTTATTGAAACCAGAAGCTAGTGAAGGAGGTCCAGCTCGTTTCTCAGATTCAGCTCTTTTGGCTCAACACTCTTAGATGGTGTCACTCTTGATTCATGCATTTATTCATACAAGTTATTTCTTTAATTCAAACACTGTGAAGTTCTTTTTGGAAGTTTAGGTGCATTTAGATTCATAAAGGAGGAAGAAACAGGAAAAGGTTGAGTGATGTTCCCTCTAAGCTGCGCGCATGCACACTGCGGGCACGGTCTCTGCGCACAGGAAATCTGTATTGTGCACAAAAACAAATCTAACCTGAATTGAAATTAAAATTAATCCTTTAAAAATTCTGTTTTGCAGTGTTAGTCAGTAAGTGACTGGCTGCTCCTGTATGGGATTAGAACGATGCCACCTTATCCTATAGTCCAGCCAATAATGCGATTCACATTCGTATATACGCAGCCAATCAACGTCGTTGACAGGCTATGACAGCGTCCTTATGTGCCGACACCGGTGTTTTAGCTAGCAAAGCGGCGTGGCTGATGTGGAGTGAAGCCACGTTAATGACAACGTGTACAACCATTGGAGATGTGAGCAGGACAGACGGAACAACTGACGGAAAAAGTGTGGACTTTATACCAGTTTTTAAATTGTGTTGATAGACCATGTAAAACCAGAGTTATGATTAAAAAAATGTATGCAATGTTTGGTTTTTTCCTATTGTTGTTTATTTTTACTGCGGAAGACACGGTAAAACACCTTTTTATAAGGAAAATGCTGGAAAGCACTCTCCGCCTGTGAGCAAAAACAGCCCCCCTCCCAATTCCCCCAGCCTTTCCTATTGGTCGAAAAATGTACCATCTGGATCGATCAAAAACTGATATGGCAACATGAAATTTTGTTGTTTAGGAAGGGGGAAGTTTTAGGAGTGATGGCGGTGTTCTGAGATGTGAGAGATTTGTGACGTTTAGAGCAAATCTTGTGTAGTTAGTGTGTAGTGTAGTCAATAGTTGTGTTGTGTGTGTCAGAACAATGAGGCGACTGCTGAATGTTACAGGAGTGATACATCTCCTGTTGTCAGGCCTGCAGGTATCAGGCTGTTGTTCTCCTTTATCTCATAGTGGACAGAAATTATTTTTTAGAGTGGCAAAAATAATTTGTGTGGCATCAAATTTGATGCAGAACAGCTGATTGTTCTGTTAATAGTTTGAGATGTTTGTTTAAAAGAAACACCTTGGATGCATTTTAGGTAAACAGCTGCAAAAAACTTTGTTGTTTGCAACACTCAGTTACTTTTTTGAAGAAGTAACTTTATAATTAATTGCCCAACATTGGTCATTATATACTGTATTTTGCAGGGAGAGAGTTACAGACTCTCTCCCAGACCACAGACTCAGACTCATAATACAAGTCAGAGCAATAAATAAATAAAAAAAAGTTGTGTTTTCAAAATTGGAGTCCAGGTCATTTTTACTTCCAATAGTGTTAACATGCTACACAGGTCATGAACAAGATTTTTTTTTTTTTTATTTTCATTGTAAGTGGGCTAAAGCAGTTAATTAAAAGTAGTCTAACATAAATGCTGTAATTTTATTATCTTAATAAACCATGTAACTTGGATGGATTAGATGCTGGCGTGACCACAGTGCACATGTCTGCTATTGCTCACAGTGGTCCAAGGGACGCTCAGGGAGTTTGTGTGTTCGCTCAGACACATGAAAAATTAGAGGGAACATTGAGGGTGAGCCTTTGATTTTTATTTCCTTCCTCTCTTTAGTCACCTGCTGACCCGGGTTTGTGTCAGTACAGCCTAACATTTCTTCATGTGACCGGTTGTGGGCTAACAGGACGAGTCTAATGATTACTTTTTTTAAAAGTAATGAGTAATCTGTAGCAGCTGTGTCTCTGCTCCCATCCTCCTTTTTTCTACACGCGCCCAATAAAAGGGCAACCACAGAGCTGCTCTTCATGCGATGACGTGTCCTTAAGAAATGATAGGCCACAGTGACCTTTGACCTTTAAGCTCTAATCAGTTCATTCTTGGGTTCAGGTTATTGTGCTAAATTGAAAGAGGTGTGCTCACAGTGCTGAGCAGCTGTGCTGTTCATGGCCAGTGTGATGTCACATGAAGGACAGCATTTAAATTTTACAGTGATGATGGTGAGTCTCATTTTCACTCAGCATTCACAGATGACACCTTTACACTAGCTTTATACTGACAGTTATAATAAGCCCCATATGGGAGGTCAGGTAACACAAGCTTTGATCTTACCGACCTCAGTTTAACCCACACAGAGCAGCAGCAGCTCAGCTGATCACAGCCTTAAACTAAAGTATCTCACAAAACAGATTATTGATATTTACAAATTATTATTTATCCTTCCTCTGCATCACTGCACGTGAACTTTGACCCCTGCTGATGACACATTTTATGTTTTTCTGATAGTTTCAATTAAAATCTGCTTGGTTTTTCTTTTAGCTTTTCTGATGTGATTAGGTGTTGTGATCACTTTTTCAATGAGTTATTGATCCCAGGAGTTCAGCTATTTGAAGCTTCATCCTTCTGAATTAAAATGTTTTTAGTTTAAATGTTTATTCTCATAAATTAGTTTTATTCAATCATACTTCTAAAGTAATTAGTAGTTATTTACCTGCAGTGACTGCCTTTCTTCTGTACCTCCTCTCTTTGGTCCTCCTGGTACATTTTAGAATCTCGACCTCCTTCATTATGGAGTCTGTCACTGCGTCAGTGGGCAGAAGTAGACATGGAAACACAAACTGAGGAAAGGAAACCAGCAGTGAGAATAGAGCTTCTTAAAAAGATTTTTTTTAAGTAGATTTCTCTTTTTTATTTTTAGAAGTGACATAAAATGGAAATATTCAAGTATATATATTTAAATTTTCATGCAAAGCATCAATAGTCAAAGTACCTCAAAACTGTACTCAAAGTAAAAGTACTTCTCAGTCTGTCTAAACTGTAGTAAACTCTGGCCTCAGTGGTACATGTATTACATCTTAACTTTTTCATGTCCTTGAATCTAAAATCTAAAATGTGAGGCGGTGCAGCTGCAGACTCACAGTGCTGTGAAATGTTTATGAGTGGATGAGTGGGTCTGTTGCTCTCTCTTAATCTGGATAAAAACAGATGAATGTAAACTCAGTCACGTGCAGGCGGCTTCACTTTCTGAAACAGGGAAACATGAAGCACCATAAAAATCTTTATTTCTTTTACATCACGCACCCACTCGTGCTGTTAAAGACAAACCTGCAAATATGAAGCCGCAGGGGGCGTGGCCTCCATGATGGTTCGCCTTACAAAGGCAGTGGTGTCAAACATATGGCACATGGGCCAGAACTGACCGGCCAAACAGGCCAATATGGCCCACTGGGTCGGTTTAGATAACACGACCGGAAACGGGGGCATGGATCTGAAATTTTCAATTTATTTTTATCAGGTTTCAATTTTCTGACCAATAAAGACATTGCTTGTGATCTGTAACACACAGAGTTACAGACAAATAATCAAATCACAGACTGCTCCTGTGATTACACCAGCTTTACTTTATAGTGAAGAAAAACTGAGATCCAGCATTAAAGATGTACTTCATTTACTTAATAAATTAAACTGTGCATCCAAAATTAATCCGTGAAAGAACAGCGGTGTTATTGTTCTGCTCCTATCCCCATGCTAGCCTGAAGCAGGGCAGATTCATTCAGCAATCAAGAGAAGAAGGAAATAAAACTTAAAAGAATAAAAAATTAATCGCAATCAAAAAGACAAATGGTCATAACGAAAAAAAAATTGACTGCAAATTAGGAGAAGCCTCAAACATTAGAGAACGTCAGCTTCAGCTTTGAGATGAGAAACTTTAAAAGCACTTAACGTTAAAAGTTTAAAAGCACAGAACCTCTGATGGATCTGCAGCACGATAGTACTGAGAGTACTGTTTCTGGTGTCTGAACTCAGTGATAACATGATGAAAACCACACGTATGTGGGAGGAAACGTGAGCCATCACTGATCTCGTTTCACCTCTCAGGACCTTTTCTGCTCTGAGAGGCCAACAAACGTCACATCTCTACTGATCCTAAAACTTCCCCACCATTCACCTAAATGATTTATTTGGATTTATCTGTCATCCTGGAGGATATGATCGGATATAGGGAGTTTATATTTCCTTCAGTGCAACACTGAGGGTATAAAATCCCACACACTAAGGGGACGAGTTCACGCTCCCTCTGAGGGAAACAAACGTTCAATTCAAACGTCTCTTGCTGAAACTTTATTAGACTCATTAACTATCTGTGTTAACACGTGCAGCTGCCGGACACCGCCCGGTGAACCGTTAATTTTCACCGTTACGCCGTTTGTTTTCCGCTGTGCTCGCCTTTCTAGTCAGGCACTGCTCAGGACACCTCTCTCCTCGCTCCATTCTCCCGCCCTCCCTGAATGGCGCCCAATCAGCGTCGCAGATCCCGTGAAGGCTGGGGCTCAACTTCGCACGCGATTGGTCACTTTTGCGGTCGAGCACGAGGTCCCTGTCGTGGCGTATAAGAGCGCGAGCTCGAGTGTCTGAGCACGATGAAGGCAGCTAGCCGTTAGTAGCTAGTCGTAGCAGAAGTCTGCTGTTATAGTTGAAGTCACGGGCCGTTACAGAGCACTCGCACACTGACAGGCACATGCACGGGGAGCTGGGTGCGGGCTTGTCTTCATGCACACAGCGGGTTTCCGGTGGTGTTTCGGGACTTGTTTATCTTTGAGGGGCGTGTGTGTTTGCGCCGTGCTAGGCGGCTAGCTTCAGAAGCTAACTGTGTTTGTTTCTTGTAGTGCAATTGAATTATTCATGAGGACTCGCAGGGATTGGCGGAGTGAGCGACGGGGGCGGGGCTAGGACGGGGTTTCCTCGGGATTTGGGGGCGCACGCACGCACACGCGCTCACAAAAACATAAACAGGATATTTCATAGACTCGGAGGGTGAAGTCTGGACGGGCGGTGATCTCTGCAGGACACTGTGAGTAGAATCGATCAGTCAGTGATTGATTATTGATCGACGACGTTTGCCTGATTTGTTTGAGTGAAGAACTTTAAAGTAATCAGATTAAATCAATGCTGCTTTAACGATATTTGTAAGAATTTTTATTTCGATTATTCTTCAAAGTAAGAGTCACAAATAAAAGTGACACTTTGACGCACTAATCAGAAAGAATTCATGGAGGTGCTTTTACTTTGAAACATCAGGATGTTGAACTTCCTTCAGGAGGTCGCAGTTACGTTTGAGATGCAGTTTTTGTCTCGTTCGCCACTCTGAAGTTTACTTATTCTGCTCATTTATCACTAAAGCCTTGTTCAGCGCATTCCATAATATGACAACTTTGTCCCTGTTTGGCTGCCCTCCGGAAGCCTGCTGAGGGGCATTAACACACACCCATCTAATAAGGTTTCAGCAAGAGACGTTTGAATTTAACGTTTGTTTCCCTCAGAGGGAGCGTGAACTCGTCCTCTCGGTGTGTGGGATTTTATACATTTTTCACAAGTCATTCATTGATCAAT
Source organism: Oreochromis niloticus (assembly GCF_001858045.2). Lineage (NCBI taxonomy): Eukaryota > Metazoa > Chordata > Actinopteri > Cichliformes > Cichlidae > Oreochromis > Oreochromis niloticus. The sequence continues at coordinate 80,209,098 of NC_031967.2, read as the reverse complement.
ATTGTTGACTGATTACAGCCTCAGGGGAAATAGAAGATGCTCGATGAGTTTTTATCGTCATACAGATCAGAGCTTCCTGTGTGCTGCTCAGTGTTTTAATGTTAGCACACATCGCAGTCTGATTGGGAGGATGTCAGCCCAAAGAAAACTAAAGTTGTCAGGTTACATACAAAATTTCTGGAAACCATCAGGATGCAAAGCAGAGGTGGCAGGGATGTCTGATTGGCTGTGTGATGGAGGCAGGTTATAAAAGAAAGTTCAAGCTTAAGTCAGTGCTGAGGGTCGTTCATCCCAGTTTCAGCTCAGATTTTCCTCAAAACTGCTTTCATTGAAAGATGCACTTCCTTATGGCACTTACACTTAAAGTCCTTTTAGTTATGAAGTTTGGGCTCCTTCTATGTGTTTTTCTGGCACTGAGGATCCATTTTAAAATTAGTTTTTTAGAAAACTTTTTGAGTTTAAACGTCCCTCCGGTGTTTCAGGGTAAATATCTGATCCCGTGGATCCTCAGGAGTGGAGCTCAGGTTAATGCAGAATGAGCTTAAGGTCTGTTTGCAGATGGTGTTTGACGGGCGGTGCTGCCAGCATTCACACGTGTGTGAATGTTTATCCCTGCAGTTTGGCTTTCTCCCTTCCAGCTGATCCAGGAATGTGCAGGGGGAAATGACTGTCCCAAACAGTTAGAGGTGGAGGTCATGTTACGATGTGCTTACAGCGCAGATTTAACCATGAACATGAATCCCACTTTAGGAGGGAGAGAGACAAGTTCGCTTTGTTTGACAGGAGCAAACCCGGAACAAACACTGTTAGCTAAACGGGCAGCAGAGTGGTTAGTTTGCTGCACTATCAAACACTGCCTGTTACAGTGCAGCGTGTTCATAGTAACTTTTACACAAGAACATAATATATTTAGATTGTAACGTTTTTGCAATAATCTGCTCAGCTGCTGTTTTTAAAATCAATGGTTGTCAGGTTTTTTTCTGCGATGTTTATCTGATATTGGTACATTTTAAATTTTCTTTTAGCTTTACTTGAAAATCTTTCCTCAATAATAAAGAAGAACTTACTGAAACATACCTGAAAATGGGAAAAGCAAAAAACTAAACTAAACGGATAAAGAAATAAAACCCTGAGTGAGGATAAAAACACAATTAACGGATAATAAAACTTTTGGTGCGTTCAGCTGGGTTTTTTCTGTTTGTATTCACTCTTCTAATAGAGGTTCATTAATGAGGTTACGATCAATAATTTAGTAATTATTATACAATTATGGCTCATGGTTTATCTGAAGTTGCTGAATCTGACTCCACCCCCTTCTTCTTTTGCAGGTCACTGTGATTGGCTAGACGGCGGAAGATGATGTCATTGGACAAAGAGGCGGTCCTCACCCATGAGGCGCCCATCAGACTCAGCCCCGTCTTCCCCGCTGCCATCAGCCTATCAGAGCAGCCGCAGCTGGCTAAACCCCTCCCCATCATCCGGGCTAAAAATGGCCTCCAGCCGCCTGACGACAGCCAGCCGGCCCTTCCGGCGCCGCCGCCTCCTCCTCCTCCACCGACTCAGCGAATCGGGAAGAGGCGTTACTCCATGGGCGTGGGCTTCAAGGGACTGACCAAGCGCCGACGCCGCGCCAACAGCGACAGTCTGTCAGAGTCTGTGTTACCGAGTCACTTCCTGTTGGGTGGGAACATCTTTGACCCGCTGAATCTGAACTCGCTGTTGGATGAGGAAGTAAACAGGTGAGGAGGTTATTGAAGGATTAATTCAAAGATCAATGTAACGTCACTGCTGCAGGTTACAGGTAATAAAGTCAGAATTTAACAGTGACACCACCTTTATGCTCTTCCCCTTTTCTTCAGAACAACCAATCAGGAGACACCAAAGTGCTCACCCCTGCCGTCACGGGGCGAACACCCCGTAGAGATCCTGGTGCCTCGTGACATCACTGATCCTCTGAACCTGAAGGGAGGGGGGCAGGGGGGGAGGATGGACGAGGGGTCCTGCTGTCCCCACTGAAGTCCAAGAGGAAGCACAGGACCCGACACCACAAAGTAGGAGGAGGGGATGGCGAAGGAGACAAGCAGGTGGCAGCAGCGCCGCTGTTTCCCCACACTGGTGGATTCAGAGGTGAGACACCTGCAGCTTTAATGACACCAGGTGGACAAGCAGGAAACTGCAGCAGCTCAGACAGAAGATTTACAGTTTTTTCTCATATTTAATACAATATGCAGCAGGTTACGAGTTACATTTTCTTTTTCAGTTTTTTGCTCGTTTTGCGGGTTATACATATGTGTGGTTACTCGCAGTCCGAGGTTCCTCTGTATAACTGTAATAATTGATCTGCATAGCGCACTGATCGTTTTTGTACTTTTTCCTGTGAATGTCTGGTTTGAGTCTGTAGCTTTAAATCATACATGAACCGTAACAACGGCTCTGAACTTAGTGGATGAACTGGTGTGGTGTGTACACAAACTGAGAAAACAACCGGTGGGACTGTGTCCTTACACTCGCTCGTATCTGGCTGCGGCTGTTCTACCTGCGGAGTCCACCTGAGTGAAGTCTGTGCATGGACGTGTCTGTTTTGTTGCCTGCAGTACCGTTGTTGAACAAAGAGGGCAGCGTTCCTCCATCTCCTCTCCCCTGTGAGCTCAACACTGCCATCACCTGCCGAGACGACGTGGCCCCGTCCCCCATCCTGCCCAGGAGGCACACCCACCCTCCACCAGGCCCCCCCCACAAGCCTGGGAGCCAGGGTGACGGGCGGCAACGAAAGCGGCGACGCACCACCTCAACGAGGTCGGCAGATGGTGCTGGAACCACCATTGTCACAACGACTGCAGCTCAGCCAAGCAAATTCCAGACACCGTTAGTGGGAGGGGCTAAAGCTGCCAGGTGAGTGTGTCGTCTAAACTGAGTAATCACTGTGATCTGATTGGGTGTCTTTATCTCATGACATCTGTACCACCTCCTGCAGGTGTGGAGGACCTCAGACTGGTTCCGCTCACCCCAGAGAGAAGAAGAAGAAGGACAAACACCGCTACCAGTACGGGAACCACAGCCGTTACTATGGCTACCAAGGTTTCTATGGAGACAAGTGGGAGGGGCGGGTTGGGGCAGAGGAAGACCCACGGCTCCGGGTCCTTGAAGCTGATTGGTTCAGAGACAAAACAGTTCTGGACGTGGGCTGCGGCACTGGTCACATGACACTGGCTGTTGCCCGGAGATTTAACCCCACCCACATCTTGGGGGTGGAGCTAGACAAGCAGCTGGTCCATGCCGCCATACAAAACATTAGACACTTCCTGTCACATGCCATGGTGGTGGAGGACAGAGGGAAGAGGAAAGACACGGTAGCCCCGCCTCCTCCCCAACAGGAAGGGGAGGAGGGGCAGGAGGAGTTGATGAAGGAGTTCCAACAGGCTCTCTCCCTCCTCTCCTTCCCTCTGTCCTTCAGGGTGAATCGGGGCCCTCTCTCAGCTCCTCCCCTTCTCTCTCCTCCATCCTCTTCCTCCTCCAGGTTCCCCAGCAACATCACCTTCATCCAGGTGAGTCTCACTCTCCATCAGACCCCTCGCTGGTGTCCAGCCACCGCTCACCACTGTGACTCCTCCCACAGGGCGACTACGTCTCAGACCGTGAAGCTTGGCCTGGGCGGGGCCATTATGATGTCGTCATGTGTCTCAACGTAACCAAGTGGGTGCAGCTGCAGTCAGGTGACGCAGGTGTGGTTAGACTATTCAAACGAGCCTATCAGAGCCTGTCGCCAGGTGGAATATTCATCCTGGAGCCACAACCATGGAGCAGCTACTGCCACAGCAAGAGAGCCTCGGTAACGCCTAGCAACATGAATATAATCATATGCAGTTACTGTGTGTGTGTGAGAACTTTACTCATCCTTCTGACACAGTGTGATCGATGACAGCAGGAAGTATTCACACGTATAAAGATCAGATTTTACATATAGAGATAACAGCAACAGAAAGAGACTGTGTCTCTGGTATCACAGTCTGGTCCTTTAGAGTCGTAATGGTTTCCTAAAAGATCAAAGGATATGAGTAACTATGGTCTGATATTTTGCATTAACTTTGTTAGTAAAAGTGTTCTTGTGTATTCATTTGCAACACTTTTTTGTAGGGCTGTTCGATATAACGATATATATCGGATGACGATAGAAAAACGTCTATCGTTTCATTTTACGCTATCGTTTGTTTCGTGGTGTCGCAAAATAAACTGTTTACGGCAATATTTTTTCATCATTTTGATGGTCACTGTAGTGGCTATATTAATTTCCTAAAGTTCTCTCTTTCTCTTATATTTAATATAACCACACTACGGAAGGACAAGCGCTTGTTTTTTATGCGTTTTCGTTAGCAACAACGACAGTAAAACCACGGCGTGTCCGCTTGTTTATTTTCCACATAAACCTTTCACAATAAAGCTCAAGATCCTGTTGAGGCTTTTCAAAATAAAACGAGTCACGTGAAAGATGCAGAGTATTAACGGATGAGAAGCAAAAAAGAGCCGCCAGGTGCTAAAAAATAAACCTTAGACTCAAACGTTAGAACAGGCTTTTCCCCGCAGCACGCCGTGTAATAAATACTCACAAAGAAAACGGCGGCCATTACAACTTAAGTCTAAAAATATATCGTTTCATGCATCAGTTAAAACACTCGACTCCAGGTACGCGACGCCCAGCTGGAAACACTTCACGCAAGTCGAGATGCCCGACATTCACAGAATTTACAGGAACTGTTACATTTTTGTAATTTATATCGTTATATCGACGATAGATGTTTTAATATCGGGATATGAGATTTTGGTCATATCGCACAGCCCTACTTTTTTGGCAGAAGAATGAATTTATTCATGGGTACTGGTTCACTAAACACACATGCAGGGAGCGTCTGTAAATATCTGTGCTTCTGTGTATATACATCTAAGAACATTCAGCAGCATGCAGCACATGTGACCAGTAAAAAGTTCATTTCTGTGGTTTTTCAGAAAACAACATTCAGTCACTACAGGAGTTTGAGGCTCAGGCCTGAACAGTTCACCTCCTACCTGACGGACAGCGTGGGCTTCAGCTCCTACAGACTCATCACACACACAGGTGACAACATACACATATACACCCATCAGGGCTCCGGTGTATTCTGCCTCATGTTTGACCACTCGTCTTGGCAGGATGGGTAGAGTTGGTTAAATTTGTTGGTTTCCGGGAATGGACCTGTCCAAAGATTTTCCATAAGAAAAGAGCTTTGGGAATGCCGTTCCAGGCGTTTAATTTTAGCCTGCTTTATCCCTTCCAAAACCAGGTCTGATGTGTTTGTGATAATTGTCCTGTTGGAACACTGAGTTGTGTTCGAGTTTTAATCATCTCGCTGTTAAATAATAAACCATTAAACATGTTTGCCGTACACTCATTCCACCCAGAAAAAAGAAAAATTAAACATTAGCCTGACACTTGTGCCTGTGTGAGTGGATGGATTAGCGCATGTAGATACAGGTACACAGGAAACCACCACAGGGTGGTGACAGAGATGCTGAAATGTCTTATAAGAATGCGAGCCACCTAATGCTACCTAGCTGTATCCATAGACTGTATGTTAGCATTACTGCTAATGATTAACATCCCAGTAAAATCCTGCAGTTTCACTGAGCACACCTGCCGCTCACACTTGGTGATGTCTCGTTAGTTAACGGCAGCAGGCCAGGTGAATAACTGCGTACGTTTACCTGTACACTGTCAGACTGTACAGGTGTGTGTGTGTGTGTGTGTGTGTGTGTGTGATCTGAGCTGTCTGCTTGTGTTTCCAGGTAACCAGCGGCCCATCTACCTGTTCCATAAAGGCTCTGTGCAGAAGAAGTGAGCTCACACCTTTGGCGTCCTTCTGTTTCTATGGAAACAGCATTAAAACTGTGACTGAACAAGCTGATTGGTTGCTTCTGATGATGTCGCACAGCAGAGCAGAGAGAACTGGAACCTGATTGGACAGCAGGACTCCTGCAGATGTGATTGGTTGAGTACAGGTGTCCATGTCCACCTAAACCAGTAACATGATTTTTCCAGCCAATGAGATTTCCCCACACAGAAGTGATATCATGTGTCTGATGCTGGGATTATACTGGTTGTTGATCAGATCAATAAGACTGTAAACAGACCGTTAGTGGGACTAAAGCACAAAGAAATAACTGTTTCTGTTGGCTGCTGGATACCAACAGGAAGTGGTTTTTCAAAAAATTTCTTCCACTGCTTTTTTTTCCCCTTTCAAAATAAAGCGAATTACTCAAAATCTCTGAATTAAGGCTGCTCATTTGTCTTTCAGGTTTTATGTATAAAAGTAAAACATATTGTGAATTCCTTACAATTGGCATTAAATTTGTTAAACCTGCCTCAGATTGTCTCTTTCATGCTCTCTGCTAATAAGCAGTTAGATGGAGACCTGGAAATTCAGACGATCTGTGGAAAGCTGCAACATCATAACGTGGAGGAGTACCATCTCTACTTCAGGTTCTTCCTGAAGGATCAAGCACACATCCTTCAGAGGAAGATGAACAGTGACAGAGTGCAGCACTGGTGCAGTCCAACGTGACACCATGTGAGGTCTGCAGCAAGCAGGTTTATCTAAAGAAGACATCATGAAACTCAGATATAATCAGTGCACAAAGAAGAAGTGAGGTGTGCAGTGATGGTTGGGTGGTCAGACGTGAACGAGGACTACAAACACAGCAGAGTTCATGTTCCTGTAGGAGCTCCTCGTCAACCTGCTTCGTGCGCCGCTCACAGCTTGAAACAGCATCAGGATCTCAGCAGCTTCTCTTTAAAGAGTCAGTTTTGGGGTTTTTAGCTCTTACACTAAGATGACAGGGGGAGTGTAAAGAAGAAGACAGCCTACAGCAGGGATGTCACTCCAGCCCGAAGCACATTATTCCAAACACTTACATTTATTTACATTTGCTTGACTCAGGTTGGGGGTTTCCACCCAAGTATGCAGTCAGTCTTGCTAATGACCTCCTTTATTTAGGTGTGCTGTGCAGGCACACGTGTAAAAGTTTCAGCATAGTGATCCTCGTGTCCTGGAGTTTGACACCCCTGACCTAGAATGAGGCCCGTCACATTTATAACCAGACTGGGTCCTCTCCTCAACACCGGATGTGTGTGTTTGACGGCTGTCTAAACTGTGAGTGTGTGAAGGCTGCAGGACTCATTCAGATTTGTTAAGTTGTGCGTTGCCACTGAGCTTCTGTCACCAAACTGTAACCTTGTGTGTTTTTCATTCTCAGCTCGTGTTTTCTTCTTTGAGTATATAAAATGACTGCAGTGTCAGTCAGTCTGCTTCCAGCCTGACCATCCTCCTGTCAGGCCCCGCCCACCAACACCTCCAGCTTCAAATCACTTTTTTTTTTTTTATTATAAATGATATTTATTGTCCCACAAGGGAAACTTAGTTTACCAGCAAGGGCAACAATAAGAATAAACAAAAACAACAATGAAAAGCCATTTGCCATTAAGGAGATGGGTTTAAGTAGGGATTAAAGAAACCTGGAGTCTTTTGGTCGTTCTCACAGCTACTCTTAAATTATGGCCATAGGTCAACACGTCAAGCTCACTGTGAAGTGGATGGTTAAAACAATTAACATGAGCCTTCCTCAGCACGTTTGTTAAAAATGGCCAAAAGTCTGTCTTGCCATCACCCCGAGAGTTTGCTTGCAGTTTTTACCAAAAGTCCCAAAACAATTCTTGTTCTTCAGTCATGTTGCCAAACCAGGCAGCGATGCAGAAAGACAACAGGTTCAATAAAACTTCTGTATAACAAGGACAGCATTTCAGATGAGACAATACAAGATCTAATTTTCCTTCAAAACAACCATCTTTTTGGTAGTGGCATAATTGTGAGGTGCAAAACACAGTTTGTGGTCAACAACAACCCTTAAATACTTGTAACTCTCCACAATCCCAATATCAGCAGCTTTAATAATTGTAGGTGATGACTTCTAAGACTTCCTAAAATCCATAATCCTGTCTTTAGTTTTTGACACATTCAGTGAGAGGAAGGAGTCATCAAGCCACAAAATCATCCACAAAATATTCAACCGTCCACTTCTTAAACACAGAGGTCTCTGCTGTGGTTTCTCTCACCCACCTCCAGGTGAGGATGTCCTGTCATTGACCCTCACTGTAGCTGCAAAAAGCTGTTTGTCTACCAGCTGGTTTAAACACATATTCACAACTACGTTCATTATTAAAATCATTTTCTAATATAGGATCAGCTAAAGACGTAATAATGAGTGAATGTTCTGCTGTGTCCCTGAGGTCCAGGAGGAGGCGAAGGAAAGATGACGAGGAGGAGGTGTTAACAGTCCACATCACAGGTGAGACTCGTTGGTACCAGCCGGTGAGGAAGCTGCAGGAGTTTGTGTGTTAGCTGTGTTAGCAGCTACAGACTGATGTCTAATCCTCCTTTCATCATCTTTATACTGTTGCCTTAGTAACAGCTGAGCTGCAGGTGAAAACAGAATCACCCGAAAAACTCACAACGAACATCCGAGTAGCTCTTAATTAACTTTAATGGATTAAACTCATACAAATAAATGACATGCAGCCTTCCTGCAGCAGTGTCCACAGCTCCCACTCATGCAGACTGCTCACTGCCCACCGACACTCACAAAGCTTTACACAGGACATGAGTACAGAGTCAAGACATAAACTGATGAGAAAATGAAGGTAAGTGTTTCCAGTATAATTGATAACATCACACTGACTCCACTCTGACATCACTGATCAATAATCAAAGAACACACAGATCAAACTTCAGCCATCAGAGGAGTCGGATCAATGGAGCTGCTTCTGTTCCTGATGTGCTGATCTCTCCCTGCAGAGGAGACACGACAGCTTCACACACAAACACCATAAAATAATAAGTGAAAGCAGAGAGAACCAAGAGAAAGTGAACAAACACCTGTAACTGTGAGCAGCACGACTCTCCATCCGATGATAAGATAAGATAAGATGGCCTTTATTAGTCCCACAGGTGGGAAATTTGTTTTGTTACAGCAAAAGTGCAAAGTTATGTAGCAGATGTTTCCCTGGCTCCAGGCCACACAGCTGTATCTGTCTCTCTCTGTGGGGCGTTCAAGGGTCAGGCTGAACTGTCCGCTTTTCACACGCTCGTCCTTCATCTTCACTCGGTCTCTGTAATCCCGCTCCTGTTTGTCAGGCTTCTCAGGACGGTGCCACCACTCCACCTGAGTGTCTTCAGGCAGCTGAGCTGTGGTTTTGAAGGGCAGCTGGACAGACTCCGCCCCCTCCTCCACCTCCACCCGACACTCTGAGAGAACAGCAAACACACCGTGAGGAGTACAGACAGCAGCAGGTTTCAGAGGTGTAGAGAAAGCTGAAGCAGATCAGAGCAGAAGGTAACAGAGGGCAGCAGTGTAGAAGAACATGTTGGACTGAATCAGTCTTATTAGGTAATGTTGAAATAATGTTATCATCCCAGTGTTTTCAGTGTGGGAGAAAGTACTCAGGGCCTTCAAGTTACACACTATGAAAGGCAGCAACAAGTTTAATATTCAGAAACCTAAAGTATGTATCAGCAGCAGAATGGAGCTAAAAATAAATGTTTGTTTCAGTTCTATGAAGCTTTGAGTATTTTGGATTAGTAGCACTGCTGTGTTTGTTGCATCATATTGCTGTAATTGTTTATATGCTTTATATATTCTGAGGTAAGTTGATCTATAGTGTTACATCATATTCTATAAGGATGTTATGTGTTTGTAGACTTTCTGCCCAGTTTGACCCATTTAGCAGAAGTCAGCCTGTTTAAGGCTCTGATATCTATTCTGTATGACTTAAAGCAGTTATGACATGGTCTGATTTTCTCACCCAATAAAGGGATATTTCATATATCAGTCTGATCTTCATTCTATCAGAAACAGTTATCACAGCTCGTACATTTACTTTTTACACATGTATATAAGCATTGAGCCAAATTTAGTAATGCCAACATACTGAAAGAACAATATTTGTCTCTATATATACACTGTCAAAGATACTTGTCTTTAAGTGAACATTTAAGGGGATAGGAAATATAAATAACTGCAACTTGAATCTTTACTGAAGCTCAGTATTTGACACAGCTGTGGAGCTGTTTCACTGATCAATGACTGAGTCTGAAGGAGGTTTTCTGACTTCTGGAACAAACCTGGAAGTTTCTCTTCAGCTCTCTGTATCAGCTGTTTGTATCTCTCAACTCTTTCAGCTTCTGGAACAAGTTTGTGTGAGCCACAGTCAAGGAGCCACCAGAGGACACCTGCTAACCATCGGCATTATGGGTAGTGTAGTAAGGAAGACTCACATGATATGAAATAATGCCAGAATTTATAATGAATAAATGTGTCATGTAGCTGGAAGCAAAGCCAGATCAGGCCTTAGAAGGAATTCATGAAAGTCTGAAATCTGTCTGCAGTGCAGTGGAGTGATCTCCTCCCTATGAATGAAGTTGCTATGTTGCTATGCTATGTTAATAAAACTGAATGAATAAGTGATGATATTTATTGAGACTGTCTCTCTGACCCAACCTCATTAATAACTTCCAGCCAGCAGCCCCAGCCTTGCAGATGTGCTCCCTGTCCCTCAGTGCTTTAATCATGAGTTTAAACTTTCTCTACTCACTTTCATGGTGCCTCAGACTTAAAGCCTTTATTTCACCCAGCTCTCTTAGCTATCACACACAAGCTTGGACGGGTGTCTGTGTCAGCTTCACCTGACAGACATTGAGGGAGGACACAAGGGCGCTGGGATGGTGCAAAGTTAAATGTTAGGAGAGAACCTGAGCAAAGAGGAGGCCTCCTCCTCCTTCATGGGAAACACGATGAGGTGAAGGGCACTTGATGAGAACCAAGCCCAGTCCTGAGCTCTGTGGTTTCACTGGATAACAACACCTCTGTATTTCACACTAAAAGTAATACAAATAAAAAACATTAAACCCAAAGCTTAACTGAAGCATCTGAGTTGCTGTTTGTTATTATTTGTATGATTTTGATAAACTTTTATTGAGCCATGATGGCGCCTTTTAAACTCTGCTCTGCTCCATCTGCTCCATCCAGATCTTTGCATCACCTTATTTTACACACTGACTCCATCAGGTTACAGAGAGCTAAATGATGAACGATTGTTCTCATGGTGCTGATCTTTCCACCTAATGACATCTGTCATCACAGTCACATGACTTCCCCTTGTGTGAATTAATGTGTTCTATTTAGTTCTGCAGTGTTTTATTTCTAGAGTACATCTGTATTGTATTCATTTCACACAAACTATTGATGTAATGTCATCAAATGTCCACTAGATGTCAGCAGTCATCAGTGGACATCAACCTTCATGGCTCTGAATATACAAACATACATGTGCGCTTAAATGAGCTCACATTATTGATCTGGACTGATGGATCACCTTTGTTTTTATAAGTCAGTGTTGCCATGGAAACGACACTAACACACTATCTAAACATACAGTGGATTTAATAGACTTCAGTCTTGATTCTGTATGGAAACAATAACCTGACATCTTTGATCATCAGTTTCAGAGCGTCGCCTGTAACCATGGTTACTGACCTGCAGCCTGACGTCACTCTGAGCAGCTGCATGTAGGAGTGTACACACATGTATGCAGCTGCTCAGCTGGGTGGATGTGCTGGTGGAAACAGTGAGTGTGACAGTGATGGGCAGACGCATCATGAGCACGTGACTGCTGTCAACAAACACACAGGCTGTGTAAAGATGCCCCTGAGACAATCCAGCACATAACAGCAGGGTGTAAGATACTAGCTGGCAGGGCAAACATGGAACGCCATAAGCAAGTGGCCAGCATAGTACACTAGGGCTGCAACAAATAATTATTTTAATAGGCGAGTAATCATGTGTCCAACCAAATAGAGCTTATTGCACTGGCATGCTTCTGCTTTTATATAACTATCATTAGCTTACAGTTTGAAGTGTTTAAGGTATGTGCTAACTAAAAATAAACACAAGATGATAGTTTATTTTAATGAAATCTGCAGATTGTCTTGGTTGAGTTTAATAAACTCGGCCGTCTGCTCCTTGCTATATAAAATATAAAAGGACACTGGAGTAAATTCTTGACCATCTCACACTTCTGTTTAATCAGTTTTCAGTTTGATTTTTTGATCCATCCATTTGCTTCCGCTTATCCTTTTCAGGGTCGCGGGGGGCGCTGGAGCCTATCCCAGCTGTCATATGGGGAGGAGCGGGGTACACTCTGGACAGGTCGCCAGTCTGTCGCAGGGCTAACACACAGGGACAGACAACCATTCTTGCTCACATTCACTCCCGCATTCACACCTATGGGCAATTTAGATTTTTCAGTTAACCCAACCCCACACAGCTGAATCAAAGTGATGTGTTGAGTTGAACCTTGACCTCCCGGTCAGCTAGTCTCAGAAAACGTCTGAGCAGTTTTGAAAATACACTTTTCGCTGTAACGTAATCAGTCTACAAATGCAGCCCCTGAGTTTGGACACAACTACGATATTGGTAGTGATGTGCGGATTGATCCTGAAATATCGATTCCTCTGATACCAATCATTTATGTTCTAAAATCGATTCTCACATTAAAATATCGATAGTTTAGTCATTTAGGGTAAATTTGTAGTTTATCATTAACAGGAACACAGTGGAAAGAAACTATAACATTCGGATTGTCTACATTCAAAGGAACTACTTCCTCTTCCGCCTTTCATAGTCATGTGCGAAATACGGCTGTATAAATGTCTCGCAGCCCCTTGGCGTGCGCACTCACAACAATGGCTGAGCGTAATTGGAGTCATGTGCGGACATATTTTACCTCCACAAACAGCTGAGACGTGGTTTGCGATACATGTGGCAAGAAAGTGAGGTGTTGTGGCCATACTTGCCAACCTTGAGACCTCAGAATTAGGGAGACATTCAAAATGTAATCTAATCTAATAACTTTAATCTCAGCCAAACCGATTTACTCACACAGAAAAAGCCAAACAATAACATTTTTAAGTTATCAAGGTGACTTATATATCATGTTTAACCCGAGTAGTGAAAGACCGCGGGGGTTTGAAGACGATGTGTCGGTCGGCTCAGATATTTGAAGTTTACACAGCTACATTCTCACCTGAAAATATGTTAAAAGTTTTTTTGCAACCCAGAAAGAATAATAAGAGTAATATTAAAACTAAGTAGCTGCCGCCATTGGTGGAAACTGGAATTGGCTGGGCCGCGCTATGAATTCTGCAACATGGTTTTTCAATTTTGTTGTCCGGGTGGAAAATCGGGAGAAATTCGGGAGAATGGTGGCTCCGGGAGATTTTCAGGAGGGGCACTGAAATTCGGGATTCTCCCGGAAAAATCAGGAGGGTTGGCATGTATGGTTGTGGCAACATCACTAACCTTGTCAAACAGCTCAGAGTAAATCATATCACAGAATATGACGAGAGTATGTTGAGACGAACTGAAGAGGAGGAGAGGGACACGGAGGACTCACTGAGTCCTTTAGTGCTGCAGGCAGGCAAGGTGTTCAAATAGCACAACTTCAGTTTTTTTATTTCTATATGATGAACTCTGCATTATTAAGTGATAAGAACAAGTAATCTGATGTCCTGTAATCATTATGACACTATAATTTGAGATACAATAAATAAAATAAGTTTTTGTACAAAGTATCGGTATCGGATCAGTATCATTGATACCACCTGAATATTACTTGGTATCGGATCGGAAAGGAAATCAGTGGTATCGCACATCACTAGATATTGGAGCCGGCTTCTTCTTCTTCTTTGGCGTTTAACGGCAGCTGGCATCCTTGTTGGTGGAGTGCTGCCATCTTCTGTTTCTGTCTGTTACTACATTCTTAAATCCTACCACTTATTCCTGCGTGTTTCAGGATCTTGATTTTGATAGTCAATGTAATTGTGAATAGTCGACTAATTGTGGCAGCCCTATATTTCACAGGCAGATCTGTGCTGTGGCTAACCAACTGGACATAATGGTGGTAGACTTGTATATATCTATGTAAAGAGAGAAGATCTGCTGTTTGAATGACAGTGAAAAAGCCTGATGGCTGTGGGTGTCTTCTGATAATTGGAACACCTGCTCAACCTCCTTATCGACATCCACCCATCACTGACCCATCCATCAGTGTTAAGTTCAGCCGCTTGTCCTCAGGATGAATCCATCCTCTCCTCTGTGGAGAAAACAAACTCACCTGTCCACTTTCCACCACTCCAGTGACTCTGATAGTAAACCTGCTAAATGTCTGAACACCTGTGGGTCCAGTCCTGCTCACCACAGCACCTCCTTTCCTTTCATAAGGATGCTCCTGTGTATCCTCTGCTAAAGGAGCTAATAAAGGAAACTCTGCCAGCTTGATAAGAAGCTCCACAGACAAAGCTGCTCAGTAATAAATGTTCATTTAACAGAGTGTCAGCTGTTGTCTATAGTGTAACATAAACCATGACGTGTCAAAGGTGAACACCAGAGAGCAGCAAAACTGCACATGTGTCAGTCTGAGGGATGATGCACACACATGTAGTCCTGCTGCTGTGAGCGCTCACATCACCCAAACTCAAGAGGACCAAGCAGCTCTGAGCAGCGTCACCTCCGCTGCTGAGAACACAAACATGTCCAGGAAAGCTGTGCTGGCTTTGATTCTTCTCTGCCTGTTTACAACTTCTGTAGGTGAGTGTTTGCATAAATCGTGTGTTTTGTCTGCACAGCAGTGATCATGCACAGGTATATGTGTCTGTTTCTACACGTGTGCATCATTTAGACTCTTCTAATGTTGGAAGGAAAATGAAAACAGCATTTTCTTCACTTCTGTGACTAAAAATCTGTTTTCTTTTCTATTCTACGTGTTTATTTTTTGCATTTTTGTGAAGATTCAGACATCAGCACTGATTATCTTTTACATATCAAGTGTTTTTATTACCGTGCGCTCAAATATGAGATTTGGAAGGAGCGCTTGATTGTTTTGTGCAAGTGTTTGAAGTCTCTGTGCTAAATGACAGACACTGATTCATGCACACGAGAAGAAAAAGCAGTGATTCGAGGCTCTTGTGTTTATAGTTTTGGAAATATTCTTGTTTAAGCATTGCCTCAGATTTCAGTGTGCAGGAAAAGGACATGAAGATGAGTGGAAGGAGCATTTTTGTGCAAAACACTTGAAGACAAATTTTGACAGCAGTGGTGTTTCCACACCTGATTTACCAGGATGGGCTCAGGGTGTTTTTTCATGGGGCACAGAACCAAAACAAGAGGCAATATTGAACTGTTTCATCTAGGAAGTGAATTTATTTGGAGCACAAACAAAGTGAATGAACATTTAACAATCAAACAGGAGATTTTACACCCTGCACATCTTTAAAAAGCACTGACTGACATCACTGTGGACTGAAACATCTGCACGCATGACAACAGGTAGAGTCCATAGTTACAGAGAAGCTGAGGAGGACTTTCCTACCAGCTGGGCTGGAAGCTGCGCCTCCTGTCCCCCATTCATGTGGAGGAACGTCCTCAGACTGGGGGCTCGTCCTCTCTCCTGCTGATGTCTGAAAAGAGAACATGAGGCTGTAACTGACAAATACAGTAACTTATTACTTTATCTTTGCATTAGTGTTAATGACACTGTGTGGAGTGTAATCACAGGGCAGTGTGAGACACACAGGTCTGAGGGCTGTGTGTCCCTCACAGCCCGTGTCCTCCTCCTACACCTACTCCACACCTGTGCTCAGTTTCATCTCTCTCCACTGCAACATTAACAAAAATGACAGGACAGAACTGCTCAAACGTAAAAGCTCTAAAGATACATGCACAGTTTTACCTAAAGCTACTGCATAATTCTGGAGAAATTAAAGGGCTGCTCTGGTCAAATTCAACATACTCAATCAAATACAACATCACAGAAAAAATAAATTAACAATCATCTGCGAACGTTAACATGAAGCTATCAGATGAACAGGCCTCTCGGTTACCTTCTCTACATGTGTGTCAACTTTCATCACAAAAGGATTCCAGATAAATTAAAGGACATTTCTACTCAAATTCAGTTTCAACTACAGCCAGCTTGAAGGCCTGTGGTACACAGCTGATTGTTAGAGATTTCATTTTAATTTTATTATTATTTTAAACACACCTTTATACTGATTATCTACATAATGATGTGGAGGCAGGGACGTGACAGCACAAGCTTACTGCCAACCTATTATAAGATAGTGTTGTAAATTGTTATATATTGTGCATTTTATTTATTTTTATCTCCAAAAAAACATCAAGAGGTTACAAGCGAAGGGAGAACACACCATAGCACATGTTTAAACAAGGAAGGTCAATTAATGAAGTTCTTCATTATAAGTTAGATTCAAGCCTCCCTTCATAAGTTTGCCCACCAGATGTCACCAAAGAGGACTGTGTTGGAAAGCCTCGAGTAATGAACCCTTTTTCAACTTGAGCTTCAGAAAGTTTTATTTGGCCCTCACTACCACTGTGTGTGTTGTAACAGGAACAGGAAGTGATGCTCTACCACAAAGAGAGCAAACAGCAAGTGACAGCAACACCGAAAGCCAGAAGACAAAAGGTAAGAACCCCAAATGTCTTCTACACCTCACTTTTATACCTGCTCACTCTTTCTCCCTCTTGGTGATCCAATCAACTTGTTGATATTTAATCATGTGACATCCTCCTGTCTTTCACCAACCTAGCCTTTGCCCACTCTGATAGTGATGTGAATAATAAAATACAATAAAAAGCTTCACAAGAGGAGCCTACAGAAAGTCTTCTCTGCTGAAGGCTCCTGTGTTTGTCACAGCAATTAGACCATGACTGTGCTTGCTAGAAAAGCCACACAAGATATAAATAATAATAATAATAACTATAATTTTTTTAAAAACAACTTTTTTCCCTTTTATCTTCTGCACTTGTCAGAACAACAAGGTCTACATATAACTTTTTTCCTAGGAGACATCACTCAGCAGAAAAAGGAGCTTTTAGAGCCTACTTGATGTTTCACAGCGGATGAGTAATCCACTTCAGATTCCATCTACTACTTCAATTACCTGATCTGGAGACTCTGTGGATAGTCAAACACTGACTGCACTAATCATTATTTATGTACCAACCTTTAGATGCATAAAACACTGATCAGTGATTGATTCACTCTGCTGTTTACAATCCAAGTCCCAGAAAAGTTGGGATGCTCTTTAAATTCTTCACATTTGAACAGATGAAAACTGAAAGACTTTCAAATCACATGAGCCAATATTTTATGACTGTTTGTCATTAAAGGAGCTTGAAAACAATCTTTCTGTCCTGTGTTGTCTCCTCTCCTGCAGACCTGACAATCATCAGAGCTGTGCGTGGACAGGATGTCGTTCTGCCGTGTCAAGTTCATAAAGATTATCCCATCGCGGCTGTAGTGTGGAGGAGAACTGACGTGAAGCCAGTAAAAGTGCTTTTGTACCAGAGCAAGACGTCTCATCAAGCCAACAAGTATCCACCTTCAAGCCATGTGCATCTGTTGGACATCAGGATGAAGAATGGAAATTTGTCCTTGGCCCTGCAGGATGTGATGCTGCCTGAGACTGGAACATATGAGTGTCAGGCCATCGACAAAGGAAGACACCAGTGGAAGACTCCCATTGAGAACGCTGACACCATCAACACCATCAACACCATCCAGCTGATAATTGATCGAGAGGGTGAGTTTGTAGAGTCGTCCACAATCCTTTCTCTCTGATCCTCATACAGCGCCAAATCACAACTACAGTCGCCTTGGTTACGCTGCAGTCTAGACTGCTGGGGGATTCCCATGATGCACTGAGTGTTTCATCTTCAGCTACTATGTGTTAATAGACCTCTCTTCATTGAATCATACTTGTCATTAATCTCTGGCTCTCTTCCCCAGCGCGTCTTTTGTCCTGTCCACCTCTCCTCACCTCAGCCAGTCTCTCAGATGGCCCCGCCCCTCTCTGTGCCGGGTTCTGCTGGAGGTTTCTTCCTGTTAAAAGGGAGTTTTTGTCACTGACACCAAACTGCTTGCTTAAGGAGGGTAGGGGGTGCACTGCAGGACACTCGGAGCGTTGTTCTCTCAGTTAAAGCTCCTTGTATTATTTAATTAGATCAAGTAAAGAATAAATAGAGAATTTAAAGCAGTACGAAGGCCCTTTGATATAACGTCTGCACACATGAGGCTGAGGTACAAGGAGTTATAGGACAATTAGTTTAATACAGACTTACAATAAAATCCATAGTTTTTCTCAACAATCTACACTCACTGCTCATGGTGTTAGGTACACCTTGTTAGCACTGGGTTGGCCCACTTTTAACTTCAGAACTGCCTTAATCCTTTGAGGCATAAATGCAACATGGTGCTGGAAACCTTCCTCTGACATTTTGCTTTTATGAAGATATTTGTGATGAGACTTTGTAGAAAGCAGGAAGTAGATCATGTCTCACACCTGTCTTCTGTTTCTCACCTGCAGCTCCACCACTGACTGCTGGCGAGAGGCGGTTTGCTCCACGTATGTCTGCTCTGCTACTTCTGACTTTGGGTCTTCTCTCATATTTCTGTTTCTCTCTTTAATCTTGATGATGCTGTAAACACCGACCTCTGACCTGAAACTCCTGCCTCTGAGTTTAAACAGGAACCTATTTGATTTTTTCATTTATTTGATTTTTATTTTGCTTTGGGGTTTTTTTCCCCATATAACAGCTATCATTTAATGTGTCATTTTTCACTTACAGCTAAATACACTCACTGTGGCTGTGAGAATAAGTGATTATGCTGAAACTTATATGTATGTTTTCTTTTTATGGTTTAAAAATTGCATTCCACGCAATTATATAAAAACAAATTAAGGTGCAAATTCAAGGTGCAAATTCAGCCATAACTTTAAACTTTTCCTGCTCATACATGCTTGGAGCGATCTTGTCACTGAAGTGGACGCGCGGCGGGATATCATAGCGTGGCTCAAGCACGTTCATCACAGTTTAAACTAGTGCTGTCAGCGTAAATCTCGTTAAAATGATGTTAATGCCATAAGTGCATTAACGCGGCAAATCTCCGTTAAGCTGGGCAGACACTGTGCGACTTTTTTCAGTCGCGCAATTCAGCGGGGTCCTTAGGGACCAGAAAAGCGCTATATAAATACAGGCCATTTACCATTTACCATTTAGCTCCTGCTCAAACTGCACGATTGACTCGCAGGGGTTAGAAGTTCATAGGTCACGATGCAGGGTCTCACACTATACGGCCCGATGCTCTGATGCGACCTGAGTGCTCACACTGTGCGTCCATAAAAATGAAGGTTATAACAGAAATTCTGTTGCTCGCTCTCCCTCTCTGTCTTTCACTCACACAGACACACACACCACCACAATCAACTTTGCTAAATTGCTAATGAAAAACATTGATCAGGCAGCTGTGATTGAGCAGCAATGTAAATCCAACTATTTTCACGGTTGTTGTGGTCGTGATAATTTTGTGAGGCCACATCGAAAAGGCTCGGATGACAACTGCCTCCATCGCTTGTTTCCAGATCACACGCTGCACTGTAGTGATGGGTCGGTCGCGAACGAAATGGCTCGAGCCGGATCTTTGACGTGAACGACGCGAGCCGGCTCCTTATCGCGAGCCGTGGTTTTTTTTTTTCCTTCTCTCACCCTCTCTCTCCCACTTTTTTTCCTGCTTCACTCCGCACACGAGCCTTGTGCTTTGCGCTGGGCAGAGGGGGGAGGGGCGGTAGTTACACTCGCAGTAGCACAGGAACAGAGCCGGAGGGAGAGACAGAGAAAGAGAGCCAGGGACAACAACGTCACATTAGAAAGGTATCCGGTTGTTCAGTCTGACGTCACTGGCCGTGTCTGGGCCTAAACTCCGCTGCAGGTCCATATATCAAACGATCACTGTGGCATTACTGAGAGTTAAAACACTGTCTAAAGTCTTTCATCTTTAATAAAATGATCAGTGTTCTGCTCTACCAGGTGTAACAATTGAGTTTAACATCCAGGCATCCATGAAAATGGAATTTATGACATTTAACGGCGTTAGAAGTTAGCAGGAAGTTAGCTCACTAGCTTCTATCTAAATACAATATAGCATGTCCTGACTGCGGGGTTTAGAAACAAATTCAAATGTACTGCTCTGCTATCACTTCCAACATAAATGAAGACAGAAAACTAAACAGCAGTGACGTTTGTAGGGTTACTGAAGTTTGGCTAGCTGGTATATAATGATGTGCTACGTGACCGCTAGCGACACAGCTATGTTAGCATAACATAAACAAGCTAACTTTTTTTCCACTCGATAAAAGTTAACGTGAGGGTTCTCAGTGGTCAGGAACAAATGTAATCGCATGGCAGGATGCTGTAAAAGGACTAAACTTCAGCCAGGAGAACAAGTGAGATAATCCATCCACAACACGAGGTTAGTCATTCATATACTGCTGCATGGGTTGGGCTGTAGTTACATCCTAAGGTTTTAAAAACTGAGCTTAAATAAATGATTAGCGGTAATAAAAGCCGAGGGAGGTCAACGGTGATCACTGACTGTTTTAGGAGCTTTTTGAGATTAAATAGAAGAAAATACAAAACATTAAACATGTTAACAACACAAAAGCCATATTAAACGCAGACTACTTTAGGCCCGGAAGTAGGATTCGTCACGTCATCACTGAACAACCGGATAGCTTACAAGCGTGCTAAACGTCACTAATGTCTCACATCTGAAAACTTGCTCTCTCTCTCTTTCTTTCCGTCACTCCTAAAACGTCCCCTTCTCCCTAAACAACCAAGTGCCACATATTGCCATATCATTTTTTTTGATTGGTTGACATGGTGAACTCTAACACCAATAGGGAAGGGGTGTTTTTTCTTTTTTCACTCTCAAGCGGAGAGTGTTTGCTAGCGCTGTCATTAGAAAACTGTTTTGTTCAGAAGAAAACATTGCGTGTATTTTTTATCGTGACTCTGGTTTTACGTGGCCCATCGACACAATTTAAAAACATGTATAGTTTGAAGTCCGCACTTTAAACCCAAGTTGAAATGGGTCGCTGCATCTCGTAGCTGTGTCATCTTGAATTGGTCATGTGATTTTGATGCGCCAGAGCGTCCGTCAACCTCAGAGGGTTAACATAATGGTGTGACCCAGTCTGTCTTTGCATGTGATTGGCTGCATGGTCCCACCTCTGTCTCCATAGAGACCAGCAGGGCTGAAGATTCAGCTCCACATTAATAATTAATAATAACTGACATATGAACGTGTATCAGGGCCTGATGTGGCCCGCTGGCCGTATGTTGGACACCCCTGCTTTAGCTGCTAAGTCATGGCTGAACGGGCACAAACAGAGTCACGCTCACACTTGTTTCTCACTACGCTCTGTGAAAAAAGAAAGAAAACAAACCCACTCATGATCTTCAGAGTGTACATTTGATTTATTTGATGCTTCTGTCGACATGAACAATAGAAAAGCAGCTGCTGACATCAAAAATGCAAATGTTGTATTTACAGGGTCCCTGCAGTCAGCTGAGACTGTAGAGAGCTCTGGTGTGGTGGGAGCAGCGATGTGTGTGTGTGTGTGTGTGTGTGTGTGTGTGTGTGTGCGCACTGCACAGAGGTACTGTGGGGATGAAGGAGCTCTCAGGGCCTCCACAGCCTCCTGCAGGAGGTGGAGGTGCTGTCCATCATGCAGGACAAATACAGCTTTAGAATTGAACAGCTCGCTTGTTTAAACACAATATCAGTGAGGGTTGTATCATATGCACTTGACAGCCACAGCGACACAGTGATGTAGAATATGAGCCAAGAGGCCACGTGCTGACTCTGCTCTGAAACTAAGTGCCATTAGAGCTGATCCAGAGCAGGCAGCTTCAATGCTGACTCAGCAGCAGTGAGCCTGATATTTCTTTGTAACATAGCTCGAGTGCTGCTTTGTTTCCTTTGCTTTGTGTCTCTATCTGTAGCATCGTGACTGTACGACAATTTTCCTGTGATGCACCGTGAAACAGCGAGCGCCGTACAAAACACACTCAAGCACTTAGCCGTCTGTGTTTAACTTTACAAATCTTTCTCTGCTGTGCAGCTTTGCTACTTTCAAGAAACACTGTGTTTGTTCTCAGTAACTCATTTAAACACACACACACGCAAAACATGCCAAATAAATCTATTTTCAAACGAAGGTGTTTATACTTTAAGTCTGTATAGCTGCTGATACTTAACACATGAGTGTTGTCTGAAGAAGAGGACTCTGTTGCCATGGTAATCCCTGCATGAATGGATGCACAGATGAACTTAGCCTCATTTTTTCGCGTTATTATTTTTTTCTAACTTCTTCATACTTTCTTAACTTCGATTTTCTTCATTTATAAAACTTAAAACTTGAACAAAGAGGAGTTTAAATTACACACAAGGACGTAATTATCACTTTAAAGCAAATAAACTGTCTCTAATTTTATGGCAATTTGGTTTTAATGGCAAGAGAAAGAAAATCAACGAAGACTCCAGAAAGTTACAAAGTGTTGACTTGTTTGTGAGCAAACCTGCAGACTGAGCAGGTCTAATGATGATGTCCTTCTGTGTAAGTCATCGTCTGTTCTTTACTGTAGAAAAGCCTTTTTAAAAGCTGCCTTCGGCTCGTGTGCAGCCTGACACAGTGTTATCTCTGGGATTTCCCTCAGGTCTGCAGAAAGTGTCCTTAAAGTTGAATATTGTGACAAAGTGAATGTAACAGTGAGACTGAGCTGCTCCGTCTGTTTCTGCTGACTTCAGCTCCTTAAACATCCTGATTTATCAGCACTGCAGGGGCACGAATGTCACTGTTACAGAGACGCACACAGAGCAGGAATGTGACTGAATATGGAGTCACTAACAGGAAAAACACCTTCAGCCTCAAACATGCAGTCAGCTGCTGCACTGGCCTAATGACAGACGTGAGCTGAGCTCAGGGAGCAGCAGAGGGTGGAGGCTCATTTCATACGTCTTTAAACTCAGCAGTGTGAAGTCCAAAGAGACTGACATGTGACAGAGAAAAGCATCAGTGCTGTCGGTTCCAGCCTCACTTTATAGTTTGTTTTTATTTCTCTGGATGATGCAGGGAGCCTGGCTCAGCAGCTGCTGTCATGTTGTAACCATGTTCCTGTGACTGTAGTGTGATAACTCTGTGACTATGTGATGGACTTACTGTTGATGGTGTCCTGTATTAAAGTGTTACAGCAGCCGACCTGTCTGTGTGTCACTGTCTGTTCCTCCAACCTGTGGACTGCAGCCTCTTCAGCAGCAGCTGTTCGCTGTTTGCACCATCTACTCACATATTCTTCAGTTTAAACGTCTTTATTTAATCTGTGCTTAATACTCAACAATGAGGCTGCATCCAATGTTAAATGTCTTGTTATTCTCCTCATCTCAGAAACTATACTCAAATATAATGAGACTCAAACTGGAGTGTTGTAAAAATTGGGAGGGGGTGGAGCTTTAGGCAGGCAGCAGCGATGGGGTGAATGAGTGCAGCAGCCCCACCCACCAGCCTCTGAGTAACGCAGCTGGCCTCCAAGGCCCCATGTGTGTGCAAAATAACTAATTACTACATTATACTTTGCTACACTAACGAGTAAACAGGACTGTTAGCCAATTAAATCAGTGTTTGTGGAGCACCAAATATCACTGTAGCAACAATCAGCGTGTAGCACATGAACACAGTAACAGGAAGCTAGCATGGCTAATGCTAACTGCTAATGAAACTTTGAATAAACTTAATTTAATCTAATATTCAACTCTGAATTCTAACTTTAGTACTTTTAACAGAGGCTATTTTTATTCAGTGTGGTTTTATTTTATTCATAAAAGCCTTATTTTTATGTATTTGCTCCTACCAGGGAGAACACATGAGGTTAAAGGACAAGTTAGAGACCTTTTGTCTCTACAATGGAGAACAGCTTTTTAAACTCTGCACTCAGCTTTGTGTCTCCAACATCACTGAAATGCAGACAGGTGCTTATCTTAAATTTTTACTGCTTTCTTAACTTTTTCTCAACACTCTTGTCTTTAAATCTGCTCCCGTCTCTCTGTGTACCTGGCCTGTACCATTACACTTGCTGTCCTTCTTTAACATAACGGTGTGACCCAGTCTGTCCTTGCATGTGATTGGCTGCATGGTCCCACCTCTGTCTCCATGGAGACCAGCAGGGCTGAAGATTCAGCTCCACATTAATCATTAATAATAACTGACATATGAACGTGTATCAGGGCCTGATGTGGCCCGCTGGCCGTATGTTGGACACCCCTGCTTTAGCTGCTAAGTCATGGCTGAACGGGCACAAACAGAGTCATGCTCACACTTGTTTCTCACTGCTCTGTGTGAAAAAAGAAAGAAAACAAACCCACTCATGATCTTCAGAGTGTACATTTGATTTATTTGATGCTTCTGTCGACATGAACAATAGAAAAGCAGCTGCTGACATCAAAAATGCAAATGTTGTATTTACAGGGTCCCTGCAGTCAGCTGAGACTGTAGAGAGCTCTGGTGTGGTGGGAGCAGCGATGTGTGTGTGTGTGTGTGTGTGTGTGTGTGTGTGTGTGTGTGTGTGTGCACTGCACAGAGGTACTGTGGGGATGAAGGAGCTCTCAGGGCCTCCACAGCCTCCTGCAGGAGGTGGAGGTGCTGTCCATCATGGGGATAATTAAGCTTTAGAATTGAACAGCTCGCTTGGTTTGCACACAATATCAGTGAAAGTCGTATCATATGCACTTTACAATCACAGCGACACACAGTGATGTAGAATATGAGCCAACAGGCCACGTGCTGACTCTGCTCTAAAGCAACGTGCCGTCATGATGATGGAAATACTTGATGATGATGATGATGATGATGGTTTTAATAAAGCATTTATAAATATTTCGGTCCCTGTGTTTGAATCCTTCCTTTGTAGTTTCAAGACTTCCTTAGAAAAGGTTGTTTGTTGTCAATGAGCCAATTGTGCTGTAGCTCTCAAACCAATCCAAAGCTATTACTGTCTCAGTGCTCACACACACACACACACACACACATACACACACACACACACACACACAAACACACAGCTATACCTCCCAAAATAAATCCTTTTAGAAAATAGAAAAGTACACACTTCTGTATCTTCTGAGTGAAGATGACTCTGTTGCCATGGTGAATTCATGCTTTAGTGGACGCACCGACGCAGTAAGCCCACTTGTCCCGCAGTTATTATGGGTTTTTCCAGCTTTCTCAGAATTCCTCCAACTCTGAATTGATTTGTTAATTAAAGGAGCAGCAAAATAGCAACAAACACATGAAGGCTGTGTATGAAGAGACTTTCATGTCACTGAGTGAGAAAGTAAGTGAAGCTTAAATGAGCTGTGGGCCACTGTCGTCTCATTGGAGGCCACGTTAATGTTCAAGAAGTAGAAAACAAATAACCAAACGATAAAAAAAGGCACAAATATTTCAGAAAATGTAGCATTTTGTTTGTTATTTGCATTTTTCAATTATTGTATAACAAGACAAAACTGCAAACTTTTTTTCCTCCCTCTAAACTGACTGACTCCTTTCATTGAACTGCATAATAAACACATTGGTCCTCTGTTTCTGTCCAGACAGACAGACATCATTTTGTTTGTACTTAACAAAATAAAAGTGCAGACATAAGTGTACACATTAGTTTTTGAATCTCTCACTGAACTAACAGCCAATCCCTCAACCCGCGCCACGGGTTTGAGACCCCTGACCTAAAGGATTCAGAGCAGGCTCAGAGACATGGATCAATCTCCAGACCTCAGTCCTATAAAACCTGTGGAGGGAGCTGAAGCTGGGAGCAGCTGAGAAACCTCTGAAAGCATTCAGAGAGTTTCTGTAAAGAGGAGAGAACCACAGTCCCTGCAGGTGAGCAAACTGGTGACCACCAACAACAACACAAGTGCTGGCTGCTTCATGCACATTAGCTCGTGTGCAGCCTGACTCAGTGTTATCTCTGTTATCTTCCCTCAGGTCTGCAGAACCTGTCCTTAAAAAGTGTATTAAAGTGTTACTGCAGCCGAGCTGTCTGTGTGTCACTGTATGTTCCTCCAACCTGCAGACTGCAGCCTCTTCAGCAGCAGCTGTTTGTCAGTAAGTGTCTCACTGTGATGTGGACTAGAACACACACACCACACAGTGTGTGTAGGAGCTCCACAAAGTGTCTCAAAGCTGCTTTCCTCCTCATGTCCAGCAGGGGGAGCTGCTCTCAGAGGCATGACATCACGTACAGTTAGCTGAAGCTTTACACTCTTATATTTGTTCATCCTTATAACATAATCTCCACAGTTCATGTGAGGCACTCAGCAGTGTGATGTTCACAGTCCAGCTGTGGCTCTGATTCAAACAGTGCTTATTATTAGAGGCAGACAGAAATCAGCTACCCTCACAGAGCAGCAACCCCAGTCAGGCAGTGAGGTGGGAACATCCTGCTTTCTGTGTGTGTCACTGTATTCATCATCATCTACATGATCTCAGGCCTGCCGTCTGATGCAGGCTTGACTCTGACTATGAAGGTGGAATGTATATTGTCATGGTAACCCAAGTATGATCAGGAACAGGTGAGTGACCAGCCCGCCTACTGACCAATCAGCTCTCATGAGGGTGTGTCAGAGCTGTGTGGAGAGCAGCAGGGTCCACAGTTGTTCACAGCCTCTGAGTCTTTGTTCCTCTGATGAGCATCAGTGTTGATTATAGAAGCTCAGACACAACTTTACTCTCTGACTCTTCCTCCCATCAGCTGCTCTGTCAGCATTAATATAGGATCCTGCATATGACTGACAGACGTGACGACCTTTGATGACCTTTGATGACCTTTGATGACCTTTGTGCCTGTAAACTCTGTTTTTCTACTTAAATTGACTCTGAGCGTAAAGGATGAAAACTCAAACCGTCCCTTAAACATTAATTTAATTAAACATGACTCTTCCTCACATTCTCCTCGTCTTCATATTGATGGTACGTTCACTAAACATCGTTAATACTTCACACACACCAATGTTGTCTCAAAATATCCAACATAATAAATCGATGTGTGATATGGGACAGGGTTTAACGCCACTGTCACTACTGTGAACGGAGCGAGCTGAACAAAACTCTCAAAATGACACAAAATGTAAAACTGTGAATAGAACAAATAGAAATAGAGACTGAATGAAATCTGACCAAAAATTCTTCTCTTTAAACTGTAACACACCTGGATAACTGTTGTTTTATCATTACAGACACTCAGGTGTGATATGTGAGGACTCCAGCACACACCTGGTTACTGCTCTCAGGTCACCTGCTGAGCAGTCGTGTAACTGTGCAGAAGGTCGAGCAGCTGTTTCCTGCTGTGTCTGGGATTTATTTAGGAGGAAGAGAAGATGTGTTTGTCTCTTCTTCTCTGGAGCCAACAAAAGCTCAGCTCCACCCCTGATACGCTGTCCTTCAGCTGCAGATACTGAGTGTATGTGTAAACTGGATCTCATAACTGTATTTGTTGAGCCTGTAGTTTCAGAATGTTGTGAGTGTAAAGGCCAGTGATGTGGAGTAAAGCATTACTTGTAACGTGTAACTGTAATCCGATTACTTTTTTCAAGTAATGAGTAAAACAAGGGATTACTATTGCAAAAAGGGTCATTAAATCACTGTTACTTTCCTGTAAGCACGCTGCGTTACTAAACCGTGATTTTGTTTGCAAGATTGACTCATGACAATGACGTCTATTGTTTTATTACCTATTCAGGTTGTGTATCATGTTTCTAAAAAGTAACTAAGTAACTAATTACTTCTGAAAATAAGCAATCAGTAAAGTAACAGGAATTCTTTTTTGCAAAACTAATCAGTAATTAGTTACTAATTACTTTTTTCAAGTAACTTGACAAACACTGGTAACGGCCTCTGTGCTGCTGCTTTAACTCAGCTTAAAACTCTGCAACATAAAATGTTTTTACAGTGTCAGCCTCGTCTAGAGCAGGGCTGTCAAACATAAGGCCTGGGGATCAGAATCGGCCGGCCAAAGACTCTGATTTGGCCCATTGGACAGCTTTAGAAAATATAGAATAGAATATTCTTTATTGTCATTGTTACAAGTACAATGAAATTGAGAGATGTCTACGAAGACCCGTCCAGGCTGCACCCGCCTCTCCCCCCGTGGTGACTGGGATGGGCCGTCCTTGTCCTGTAGAAACACTGAGACGTGCTGCTGAAGCTGCTCTCCTTTATATTAACATGTCTCATGGATCAAAAGTGCAGTTAAACTTCTTTGCACGGACAGAAAGAGGAGCTTCACTCGTTCAGCCCACTTACAATCCACATGTATATGTGAATAATCATTTTGACGCGTAGAGGATAAGGACAACACTGCACTGACAGAATCCAGAAACTAGAACAGCTAAGGTCAGAAACCCGAGAGAGGCGCGAGCAGACCAACAAAGACGATCAGATATCTCCTGCACCGAGACACGGACACTAAAGCTGGATGTGAAGACAGAACATGTGAGAAGATAGCGCGTCCCAGAGGCCAACGAGGGAACAAGATGTTCCCACGTGAGCTGAAACAAACACATCTTAAACTTTATATCGTGTATATTTAACCTCAGCTGTGCTCTCAGACCGACTGTGGAGCGGCTCCCAGCAGAACTGGGTTCAGATTTTTGAGGCACGTTACATCACCTTCATGTCCCGGGTCCATGGGAGCTCTTATAACCACCTGGTAAAGAACTCTATAGGACCAGTGACTGTAATACAGAACCATCACTGTGTGAGGACACAAACCAGTATCTTTGATGGTGAGGACAGGACCCAGTAAACTATCTAAATACTGCAGATTTAATGAGGCTGTGCTAAATGATGAGGTCACTAATCAGGAAGTGCAGAAAGATTTAACAGAACAGGTTTTGTCACATGATGATGTCACAGTCTCTCTGTCTATCCTGTGGGAGGGGCCTAAAGTAGGCATGAGTATTACAGCCATTTCCTCCAGACTGAGAAAACAAAGCTGAACCAGAGAAACTAGAGACAGAGCAGCAGCAGCCACAGAGACAGGAGGTGTCTGCATAATTAGCGGTGGTGGAGTTTGGCTGAAATTCTTTACTATCCAACAGCTGATGAAGGTCACCATGCTCACCTGTGATCAGCGTGGGAGGAGTTTCAAGCCTTCAGACAGACGGCTGAAGATCCAGTGCTGCACCGACGTTGTTGCGTCCTGAGACATGGGGACAGCAAATGACTTGTCAACGCATCTGCAGGAGAAGAAAACTGAACTTTATTAAGCAGGAAAAGAACAGAGAACCACTAGATGTCAGTAAAGAGCTGCTCCTCATCATCGTGTGCTTTCATGCTGTAACTTCTACATCAGGTTCTAGTGCACAAACATGAACCTGAACTGAAACTGTTCAGCAGCTCTCAGTCTTTGTGTGTCCACATCTCTGCTGGATGGACTCACCCACTGAAGCCAGGACTCAGTGTGGAGCTGGGTGTGGAAATGTATCACCATCACATGACACAGTGGGGTCCACAGTGAGTGGCACCGGTGACGCGTGCAAGCTCACAGTCACTGGGAGGCTGAGTGTGGAGTCAGTGTTGCTGTGGTTTGTGTGTGTGTGGAGATGAAACACACCTGTGTGTGCTGTTCCCCTCACATCTGTTTGACCTCTGTCACAATGAGCTGACCTCTGCTCCTCCTGCCGTCTCTCACTGGACTAACTTTGTTAGCTGCAAAACGATTGTGTCCACAAAATGTTTCCTTACAAGGTGAAGAACGTTTCATTTAAACCAAATTTAATTTTAAATTAAACCAATTTTCATTTTCAATTAAACCAAATCATGGATTTTATTGTGAAAAACCTCCTTCAAACATGTCTGAGTGGTACAGAGTCTGTGGATTTTCCCACAGACGTTGCTCCTGTGCTTCCACAGCTGTCACACAGACACATTACCATGTCCGACAAAAGCTGCCAGATTTGTACTTTTCCACATCCTTAAATCTGTTTTCAAAGTAAAAGCAGCACTTCCTGTTTCCATGGAGGAAATGTAAAATGTCGTGGAAGGTTTAAACATTGTTTGTGATGCTGTTGACGTCTCATTTTCAGTCTGACATGTTTTATACTCACATATGTCTTGTCTGTGTTTCTGTTATGATGTCATCATTTCCCTTGTTGTCGTTCATGAAGCTTCATCCTGTTTTCTGTGTTGGATTTGATTGTTTATCAGCTGATTACAGCTCACGTGACCATCCACCATGTTTCCTCCAGCCTGTGATCAGACTGGTGCTCCACCTGGTGGTGGTGATGCCTTTCAGCTGTTGCCATGGAAACAGAAACTGCTACATGAGACTGTGTGTGATTCAGTCAATGTGACGTGTTTTCTTTAAAGATGAGAGATGCTGAGATCAAAAACATGTCGCTATGGTTTCAGTAAACAAATCCAGCAGGAAATGAGATGTTTATGGTGAATCTGCTGCAGCGTTTCAAACATGGGGGGGTTACTGTTGTCACGTGACGCTGATATGGCTCAGCAGAACAGACAGATGGAGGATAGAAAGATGATGGATGGATAGATGGATGGATGGATGGAGGATGGAGGTATATTGTGTGCGGTACCTCTTTGGGAGAGATGAGCTCAGTGCTGCCGTGGAGGGAAACCCCTTCTCCTGTCAGCAGGCTCCATGGTAACGAGCTCCTCGACGTCACAGGTTAAACTCCAACACGAACACTGACACGAGCATTTTGCAGGTATCCAATCCTTTTTATATATGTTCATAAATCGCGGAGACACTACAGCTACACACTGCTGCGTTTGAGCTTCCACACACGTGACTCACCGGGACATGTGGTCACGTGACGGAAGCTGCGGGAGGATATTCTTGCGCTTCTACACAGAGGTTTACGGTAATGCGTCTTCTTCGCTGATTGAGCCTCAAAGGAAAACATAATTAATGTTTGTGTTAATGACTAAACATGTGATAATTAGACCTATTATGGTTCACCGTTTAAGATAAAGGCTGTGTGTGTGTGTGTGTGTGTGTGTGTGTGTCTTTGTGTGTGTGTGTGTGTGTGTGTAAGAGAGAGAGAGATCTACCATTATGCATAAACACAGAGGCACATGGTCATACTTGCAGCTGACACCGTAGACAAACGCACAGTTTCAACTGCAGATAAAGGTCAGAGTTCAGAGGTCATGTTGTTACCTTTTCATGTTTCACCACAGAACAGTTAGTGTGTGTAACAGACTCTGTGATCCTCTCTGAGATCAGTGCTGTGGGTCCAGGTCAGAGCACATGTTGGATCTCTGATTCTTTCACGTCCATATTAAACAGCTGCTGCGATGAACTGTGACTGTTAGCAGTAACTCATTAAACATGTCTGCACACTGTGACAGAGCCGTCCTCCATCAGTGAGGCTGAGATTAGAAATGCTCACACTGGGAACAGGAAGCAGATTTCTGTCCGACTGTCATGATGGTAAAAGGATGAAATCCTCTGTAACACAGTCAGGCTCTTACAGCCCATAATAACAATGAACACTTATTAAATATGAAACAATCACGTTAGATAAAACTGTTTTTAATAAAATATGTAAACAGATCCAACAACATTAAGATCCAAATCATTAGTTCCAGCTGACATGGACTGGAGTGAGGACACCAGTGACTGAAAGAACCAGTGTTTCCATAACAGACTCATGAACATCATTATGTGTTATGTTAGTTTCTCATCCAGCACAGACACATTATTTCTGTTAGTTCCTGTCAGCTGTCAGCACTCTGTATAAGCACGACTGTGAACAACACAAACTTATTTTCAATGTGTCACATAAACATTAAGTGTGTATTTGATCCAGATATTTCTCAGTATGTTTCATGTAGCTGGAAGCAAAGTCACATCAGGCCTTAGAAGGAATTCATGAAAGTCTGAAATCTGTCTGCAGTGCAGTGGAGTGATCTCCTCCCTATGAATGAAGTTAGAAGTCTGGAAGTTCAGGAAGCACAAATGTGATGAAGGTGAAGGTGTGGAGCGCTGTGTCAGGCTCTGCTGTGGAAATGAACTTTTGCAATATTTTCAACTGGAAAAAGAAGCAGGGTATGAACTTTGTAGCTCAATGCAAAGCTCAAGGGTTAAAGGTCAAAGGTCACCCAGGCTGTGAGCAGAAGCCTTAATGCAGGAAAACAACTTTCCAGGATTTTTCCCCAAATTCCAGGTCAGATTTCATTGGTCAGAAAAAAGAACTTCAAATTTGGATCCAGTACTCGTGTCACGATGCTGACGCCCTGACTGCTGATCAGCTGATCAATCCTTTCATTGTTCACCAGAGGACGAGGAAACATTATCACTGAGTTCAGTTTGGACAGTCCACCAATCACAGAGCTCCATCAGTGACCTTACAGTAACTACATTCACCAGCAGAGCTTTGATTGCACTTGTCTCCACCACCACTAGATGTCTCCACACTGTGCTGACTCCAATGAATGATCAGAGCTGCTGAGTCTGAACCTCTTTACTCGGTTGGAGGCGGCTGCTGCAGCCTCACCCTGACACACACAAAGCTCCACCTTCAGTTCTGACACTGAAACATCCACTGTAGCTACAATGATGCAGATGTGACTGTCAGCAGCTGGATTTCCTCTCCACAGATTTGTTTCCATGCTGATCACAAAAAAGCAACAACTCAGACAGATCATTAGGTACAGCAGCTTTAACAGTAACAGTGTAATTGTAGAGTCTTTACAATTTAAAGTGCATGAAGGCAACTGTTGCTGTGATTTGATGCTATGTTAATAAAACTGAATGAATAAGTGATGATATTTATCCAGACCGTCTCTCTGATTGATCTCTATGACCTAGCCTCAGGAATAACTTCCAGCCAGCAGCCTCGTCCCTGCAGGAGTGCTCACACAAAGCTCCCCATCCATCAGTGCTTTAATCATGGTTTTAAACTTTCTCTAATAAATCACTTTCATGGAGCCTTTATTTCACCCAGCTCTCTAAGCTATTTATCTGATTCATAACTTTAATTTTATTGAAAACATTCAACCATTTAAACGATTATTAATTTTTATCAACAGATTTTTAACAGGGACTATAAGGAATGAGGACATTTATTCCACATTAGTTCCTCTTAACTGGACATAATCACATAACAGTAGGTCCCTGCAGATCTTTGTCCATGTTTTACATCCTTCTTTACACAGATGTCTTTTCATATTTGATGTCATGTTAATTTGAAAGCTGAGCCTCCATCTGCCACAGCCATGTTACCAGCATAATGTTATTTTATAGCGGCTGGAAGATTTCTGAAAGTCACCAAAAACAACAAAAGTGGGACTTCCTGCTCCTCACGAAGGACTTCCTGCCAGTTCAGACAGAAAAAATAACCAAAGTATGAACAGCATTTCTTCATTCACATGACCTTTGACCTCTGACCGCTGAAGCTGGCTGATCTTTTCTGCTTCCTTTTCCATCAATTTGAAATTAAAGGCCCTTCTAAAAGCTGCTGGACAGTTTTTATTGTGAAACACCGAGAAACAGTTGGAAACACTGATTTTGTTCTTAAGAGTATGTGTGGCTCTGACAAACGGTTCTTTGCTGTGAGAGACAGAGCATCTCCTCCATCTGTGTTTAGCTTCCTGTAAGGACAGGAAGTGATGCGAAGGTTTATGACGTGTGAAACTATGAGGAAGCTGAACTCTGTGGCAGTCTGCCGTGATGTTTGATTGCACACACTAAACTGAACTGAAAGAGAGTGTGTGTGTTTTAGTGTGCAATAAGAAGTGACATTGCTGTCGGTCCATCTTCCGGAAGTTGGCCCAATGCCCATTTATGGACATTGGGCCTCATTTATTAATGTTTGTATGGAAAAGTTCAAACTTCTTGGAGTTTTCGCACAAAATTTCCATAATCAGATTTATGATGTGCTGTTCTTCTGCCTCCCTGGCCGCTGTGTCAGTGGGGATGTTGTCCGCTCTGTGTTGTAGCGTCCTGATGACACCCAGTTTGTGCTCCAGTGGATGATGAGAGTCAAACCTTAAATACTGATCTGTATCTGTAGGTTTACGGTACACGTCAGCTTTTAGATGTCCCCCATTACTGATGGAAATCTCACAGTCTAAGAAGGCCAACCTGCCACTTGTTATTATTTGTATTATTTTGATATTATTGAGCCATGATGGCGCCTTTTAAACTCTGCGTCTGCTCTTCTTCTGCTCTGCTCCATCTGCTCCATCCAGATCTTTGCATCACCTTATCTTACACACTGACTCCATCAGGTTACAGAGAGCTAAATGATGAATGATTATTCTCATGGCGCTGATCTTTCCACCCAATGACATCTGTCATCACAGTCACATGACTTCCCCTTGTGTGAATTAATGTGTTCTATTTAGTTCTGCAGTTTTTTATTTCTAGAGTACATCTGTATTTTATTCATTTCACACAAACTATTGATGTAATGTCATCAAATGTCCACTAGATGTCAGCAGTCATCAGTGGACATCAACCTTCATGGCTCTGAATACACAAACATACATGTGCACTTAAATGAGCTCACATTATTGATCTGGACTGATGGATCGCCTTTGTTTTTATAAGTCAGTGTTGCCATGGAAACGACACTAACACACTATCTAAACATACAGTGGATTTAATAGACTTCAGTCTTGATTCTGTATGGAAACAATAACCTGACATCTTTGATCATAAGTTTCAGAGCGTCGCCTGTAACCATGGTTACTGACCTGCAGCCTGACGTCACTCTGAGCAGCTGCATGTATGAGTGCACACACATGTATGCAGCTGCTCAGCTGGGTGGATGTGCTGGTGGAAACAGTGAGTGTGACAGTGATGGGCAGACGCATCATGAGCACGTGACTGCTGTCAACAAACACACATGCACAAGTGTATAAAGGTCTGTACCCCTGTAGTCCTGCTGCTGTGAGCGCTCACATCACCCAAACCCAAGAGGACCAAGCAGCTCTGAGCAGCGTCACCTCCACTGCTGAGAACACAAACATGTCCAGGAAAGCTGTGCTGGCTTTGATTCTTCTCTGCCTGTTTACAACTTCTGTAGGTGAGTGTTTGCATAAATCGTGTGTTTTGTCTGCACAGCAGTGATCATGCACAGGTATATGTGTCTGTTTCTACACGTGTGCATCATTTAGACTCTTCTAATGTTGGAAGGAAAATGAAAACAGCATTTTCTTCACTTCTGTGACTAAAAAATCTGCTGTTTTCTTTTCTATTCTACATTTTTATTTTTTGCATTTCTGTGAAGATTCAGACATCAGCACTGATTATCTTTCACATGTCAAGAGTTTTTTATTACCGTGCGCTCACGTATAAAACATACGGGCGCGCACACGTACCAGCAGCCTGATTGCATCATATTCAAAAAATCATTAAAAATCATCCCTGATAGTTGACGTGAAACTTTGAACACATTCTTCCTCTGCTCCACCTGTTCTACACCTGCTCAGTTTCATCCCAAACTGCGTTCATGCTCCCGAGAAATTAAAGGCCAAGTCTGCTCAAATGTATTAACTTTAAAGGAATGTGATGAACTCATGTTAGACATTTATTAAAAACCATCTGTGATTGTTGATATGAAACTGTCAGTTGAACACTCCTTTGGGTTACCTTCTCTACATGGGTGCCAACTTTCATTACTTTTCACTCACAGTATATATCCTATAGCAGCGGTCCCCAAACATTTTTGCGCCACGGACCAGTTTAATGTCAGACAGTATTTCCACGGACCGGCCTTTAAGGTGTGGCAGATAAATACAACAAACTATAATGATACGACCACGACAAAAACTAGTGCATTTTTTAAATATAATAATAAACACGAATTCACTGCGTAGTTGTGTAACTTTATTAGCCTCCTGAAATACGCCAACAACTTTGTGAGTAAAATCCTTCTCTCTGCCCCTTAATGCTCTCTACTCGCTGTGGTAATGCGTAAAATTTTTTTTTCAAAATAAGACACACAACTACAACACGAGAAAAGACCCAGGGAAACCGAGTTAACGATATAAACCCTGAAAACCATAAATTTCACACCCGAGCCTCAACTCTCGCGGCCCGGTAATAAATGACTCGGGACCGCTGCCCCATAGTTCATGAAGAGGATGCAGAACAGAAGGATCCTAATGTTTTGATAACATGAAAATGTGGGTTTGCTCAAACACAGCACGAGGTTTTTAGACAATAATTTAAAGAAAAAATATCTAATTTTTTTTTTTTCCATGCTGTATTTACTCGACATATAATGGAAAGCATTGATGGGTTCAAGTCTGACCTACAGCCCTGTGATGCATGTCTTCCCTTCTCTCTTTCTTCTTACTATCGAGAGAGTTGGAACAGAGAGAGATTAAGTCCCCTCCGGCTTACTTATCATTACATCTGAAAGAGGGTAAAAGGACTAAAGAGCCAGGCTTTTATTTTGAAATGATAGAGTGCTATAACAGAGTTAATATATGTGCTTGTGCTTATAGTAAATAATCTTTATTCTTAATCAATCAATGGGAAATGTTACGTAATAAATATATATTCTCAGTGCTTATTGTCTGACTATATTGTTTTATGTATTTTAATAATAAAGGCCTGTATAAAGCAAGTCCAGCTGTGAGAGAGAACTAGATAAGAGGGTGACAGGTCGCCTTAGCAACAGAGGCATATTAATAAAATACAGGAAACCAGACAAAAAAATCGGAACAAAGTAACACAGAAGGAGTT
Organism: Oreochromis niloticus; assembly: GCF_001858045.2. Lineage (NCBI taxonomy): Eukaryota > Metazoa > Chordata > Actinopteri > Cichliformes > Cichlidae > Oreochromis > Oreochromis niloticus. Next base: position 80,172,324 of record NC_031967.2, on the reverse strand, counting down.
GTTTTTATCGAAACTATGTGTGACGTGTAAAGGACCAAAATAACACCTATATGATACACATTTTTGGTTTCTAATGCTAGAGATCTGAAAAATGGCTTTGGGCTGTGCAGGTCTCTCTCTTCCGGAAGATGGTTAAATAAAATAATTATAAATATTTTGACTAACTGAGTCGTGTTCTCTCTATTTAGTAAAAGAATGACAAGAACCAGATTTATTAGAAACTAAAGATTTATATACAGACATGAGGTAAGGGTAGAGTGGAAACACCTGGGGAACACAGCTGAACAGAATTCACCAAGGAAGGCAAAGCAGAACGTAACACATGGGATAAGGAACTATCAACGGGAAACAAACACAGAGCGAGGCATAGCCTGTTTATAGTTCTTCTCTTGTTTTATTAGTCCCCACCTCTAACAAGCACAACAAATATATAGACAGCAAATAACTGAAACTTAACTGAACATTAAGACACTGATAATATTCAGTGCAGCCTGTTGAGTGGTGTTTTGAGTAACCTGTATGTGTAGTGCACAGATCCTCCTTCCTGCCTGGTCATCTACACCCTACTACATGTGGAGCTCGGAGTCCAAAACACTCTGATCTGTCATGTGACCGGTTTCTATCCTGCTCCCGTCAACATCACCTGGAACAAGAATGAGCAGAAGGTGACCGAAGGAACAAGCACCAGCATTCTCTTCCCCAACAAAGATGGTTCCTTCAAACAGACATCCAGGCTAGACTTGATCCCAAAGAAGAGAGACGTCTACAGCTGCACCGTGGAACATGTGGGCCTGACCCAACCAACGACCAAATTTGATGGTGAGAAAATTCAACCCAATTGTTTTACATTATACTGTTTCACAGCAACAGCAATCTCAAGGCACTTTATATTCTAAGGTGTCAATAATATGAATAATATTAGAGAGACAGAACTTTTATCAAAAAGGAAAGTTGTAAGCCGAAGCTTCTAGTACTACTATTTGATAATCTACTTTTAAATACTCTAGGAACTGTAGCATCCCCGGTTGAAAAGATGGTCTCTCAAACTGATGGTTCACAATCCTTTTGTTAAACAGTGGTGTATGTGAACACACCATAAGAGAAACATACAGAACATACATACAACATACAGAATAAAAGACTATTAGTAAATCAAACAATGTGTTACCTTTAACCTTTTGACTTATTCATTAATCACAAAGTAATTATCTTTAACTTACATAACATATAACAGTGAAATCGTTGCATCGCTGCCTAAACATGACGAGGTACGTTAGCACCCTCTAGTGGGTGAAAACTTAGCCTTTATCCTTAGTAGCGGTCAGCAGCTATATGCTCCGTAAAACAACAAAGTACATATCCACAGGACAAACTTTGTTACAAACCTTGTTCCCTCATCAACCAGGTGCTAAGGAACTGCTTACAGCTCAGGATTGCACCTTAATAGCCATTTTCTCATATTCTCGTCCATTAACCATTGAGCACACCTTCTCTCTGTTAGTGATGTGTCGTTCGCGAATGAAACGGCTCTTAGAGCCAACTCTTTGAAATGAACGACGCGAGCCGGCTCCTTATTGGGAGTCGTGGGTTTTTTTTCTTTTTCTCACCCTCTCTCTCGCCCTTTTTTCCGCTTCACTCCACATACGAGCCTTGTGCTTTGCGCTGGGCAGAGGGGGGAGGGGCGGTAGTTACACTCGCAGTAGCACAGGAACAGAGCAGCAGGGAGAGAGAGAGAAAGAGAGCCAGGGACAACAACGTCACATTACAAAGGTATAGTAATCCTCCACAACTATTTTCAGTTGCGGATGATAAATGATACAGAAAGTTTATTCATGCAGGCCCATATGACAGAGAATGTGCATCTTCTTTTTGTTTTCAGATCTTAATTTATATTTAATTGTGTTGTGGTTTGCAGTGTTTTGTGTTGTTTCACTTTAAATTTGTTTAAAAGGGAAAAGCTGAAAATTTAAATAGTTAAAAGTTTAAAATGTGAATAGTTGGTTTTTGTATTATATGATTTATTTATTACATTTTATGTGGAGAGAATAAATAAAAGTATATTTATGGCAGCCCTTAGAGACAAAACACGTACGAACTCCAAAACACGTAAAAACTCCAAAAACGTACGAACTCCAAAACACATAAAAATTCCAAAACACAACAAAACACGCAGTGTTGAGCTTTTGTTGCCTAGTGGCTACACAAGCCAGGAAGTATCAACGACCGGATTTGGTGTGTGGTAGTAACAAGTAAATGAACTTTTTTTTGTTTTTAAATTATTTGAATAAATGTCTTGATGCAATAAATATGAGTGCTTGTCTTTAAATACACAAACAATACACATATGTTTTCAATTGTGTAATTTAAGTGATCTAGGTAGCTCTGTTTTGGAAGTTCAGTTAACACTAGAAATGTGTTTAGGAGTTTGTACGTGCTTTTTGGAGTTTGTATATGCTTTAGAGTTTGTACGTGCTTTGTCTCTAGGGGCCACCGCATATATTTATATATAAACATATATAAATAAAACCACTTTTTTTTACATGAGTAATTCCTTTTGTGCATAATTTTATATTGTTGTTCATAATAAATTAAAAGCAACAAAACAACCTGAAGAGCCGGTTCGGAGCAAAAAGAGCCGGCTCTTTTTAGTGAGCCGAGCCGAAAGAGCCGGATCTCTAAAAGCATCCGCTCAAGCAATATAATAGTCACTCATAAGTAGGGATGGGTACCGGTATCGGCACCGGTTCTGACATAAACGGTAGTAACCAGACCGAAAAGCAGCGCACATTTCGGTGCTTTTTTTTTTCCTGAGATGTGATACACTTTAGATTCTAGCCAATCACTTTACGTTTCCGAAGATAGTGGGCGGGCCCAGGTATGTACGTTCTTTTAGAGCAGAGCTACAGATTAAAATTGCCCAAGGCGAAGCGGTCAAAAGTCTGGCTGTACTTCACAGCAAAAGATGCAAACTCAGCAGCCTGCAATACTGTGCAAAGGAGGTAACTCCTCGAATCTGATGAAACACCTGGCGACGCATAGCGTTGTTTTAAAAGCCGAGAAACGCGCTGTATTTGATAGCTTGCTGCGAGACCTCACACCTTGCACATCTACTGCGGGTGTGGTGCCTGTTATCGGACCTGAAGTTAGCAACATCCCCCAAAAACCCGAAGAGGAGAGTCCTGGCCCCTAGCCCTGCCAGTGTAGCAGAAATGATGACGGATGATGATGCAGCAGCAGCCGTTCTCCTCTGCGTGAGTAGCTTCATGTTGTTCGTGTGTAATTAACGTTGAGTACGCTAACCACATTATTACATTAATGCATGTAAGGTGAACTAGCAAACACCGTCATAGTTACATGCGGCTGTCTTCTTGTTTGATGGCAGATGCTCCCTTCACCCTGGCCAAAAAGACTAAAATGACCATGTGTTTGTGATTTGGCGCTGCATAAATAAACTTGAAGTGAATGGAATTTAAATGAAATTGTCTAAAATAAAGTCACGACCTGGCTTAACAGATGCAACAGAGTGGAGAGTGACACCAGAGTTTGTGGAAACATTAGTTTCATTTTGAAATACTCTGTTAAATAGTTAAAGAATAATAGTGAGGAGAGCATGAGTGGAAGAAGTCATGTGATTTAGCCCAACCTCAGGCACACCTTTATCCACACCTTGTCAGGTGTCAACTGACAATGAAGCCTTGGCAACTGAGAGTATATATATATATATATGTAGTCTCATCAGCTTCTGTACTTTATACAGAGGCTGATGAGCGAGGCTGGTCAGCAGGGCTCACAGGCCCTGATTTGGGCTTTTCTGAACAAAAGTGTTGGAGCCAGTCTGAGTAAAAGCAGGCAGAAAGCATCAGAGGATGAGGGTGGAGGAGCAGTCTCCATGCTGGCCAGGGTGGAGAGACAGACTGGAATTCAGTGTGGATAGACCGAACCCGGGTTCAAAGGGTTCTCATGCTGTACAGGTGGGGACTAGTGCCAGAGCCTTGCTGCCCTCACACCTGGAACTGGGAAGGGTGCAGGGTGCTTATGGAGGTTTCTTCCTGTTAAAAGGGAGTTTTTCTTTCCCACTGTCATCAAAACGCTTGCACATAGGGGTGTCATATGATCGTTGGGGTTTCTCTGTATTATTGTTGGGTCTAGCTTACAATATGAAGTGCTTTGAGGCGACTGTTGTTGTGATTTGAGGCTGTATAAATAAAGTTGAATTACAAAGCAGATTTACAGCTTGGATTAAAAATGGGTTTTGCCTCTGCGTGAGAGGGCTGATTAGGTTTTGTGTCCTAACTTATTCACCTGGATCATTGTAATTATTGATCTTAGTACAATCACACATCACGTTATTGTGTTACCTAAAAATGTAATGTGATTACAGTGAAATGATGCTCCTCACCAACTGTCTTAATATTTCAATACAGAACTGATGCTCTAGTTCAGTGGTTCCCAAACTCTTTTTTGCTAGGCCCCCCTTTGTCTCATGTGTGGGGTGAGTGCACTGCAGGATACTTTGTTTTGATTGTTCTTTCAGTTACAGCCCCTTGAGTTATTTAATTAGATCAAGTAAGGAATAAATATTAAAGAGAATTTAAAGCAGTATAAAGGCCAGCCTGTGAGCCCCTTTGATATTATGTCTGCACACATGAGGCCGAGGTACTAGGAGTTATAGGACAACACTGTAAAAAAAAATTGTTGTGAAAACGTAAAAACTCAAGGCAACCCACTGCATTTACGTTTTTAGGTTCTGATGGATAACTTATAATTTCAAGTTTAGGAGAAAAGTTGCTTCAATTAATGTTTTTGTGTTTACAAGACTAATAACTGTGCTTTTTCTTAACTCATATTTTATTGTTTTACCAATGTAATTCCTAAAGTTTACACAACATATATTTTTTTGGTTTAGGAAATTGATTGGCAAAACAAAAAAAATTAAAATAATCAATTATAATCGGACTGATTCTTATGTATCGCCTTTCTACTCTCCTTGAGCACTCAAAGCGTGCCACATTCACACAAGCACTGTTTCTATGCTTTAAGTGCTTTCTGACTACCATTCACACACATTCATACTCCGATGGATGCACCAGAGAAAACTTGGTGTTAATATCTCTCCCCCAAATATTTGGCATGCAGGCTAGTGGGAGCCAGGGATTGAACCACCAACCTTCCGATCAGTAGATGACCCGAAAAACATAACACCCCTGCTTGTGTCAAAATTTGATTGATGACCCTAGCCTTGACCTTTTGACTCTGGAAGTGTGTAATATGATCCATAAGCGTGACACCTGTTGTGACACCTGTTGTGAAAAATAAAAAAATGTTTTCTTCCTTAGAGGGAGGAGAATAAAAACAGAGAGGGGCGGCGCACTATGCGCAGACACAAGATGGATGCTTTCATTCTGCACCCGTGCGTTCCTCTGTACTTGGACGGGGAAGAGATCTGGGGATCAGAGAGGGAGGAGTTCCTGAGACATGGGGGTGACGCATCAGGTTTCTGCTGAGTCAGTGCTGTATAGAGAGACAGAGCAGCAGTTAGTTTTCCACAGACAAACTCATAGTTTGAATGTTTAAATATTATGACAATTTTCTCAGTAAAGAACTATTTCTTTTTTCAATAGCGGATGTAATTTTACTTTCTTATATTACAGGCACAATAAAATAAAAAAAACTTTAAGATTATCTGACTAGTAACGGATTACATATATATATTATATATATATGTAATATATATATAATATATATATGTAATATATATATTATATATATATTACATATATATATATCTGTCAAAACTTCTGTCTCCCATTGCTGATGTGATCCTCCTTTTTTGTTCCCTATTAATGATCTACGGTAATTTATGATATTGCCCTCATAAAATAATAAGGCTTTAATGAAATTATTGTGATACAGAGATTTGGATTCTTGTGCATGCTTTGATGCTTTGGATAAAAAAGTAATTTTGTCAAGACTGAATGTAGTTTACCAGCTGCTCCTCAGTCCAAACTGACTTTATGGTTCATACGTGTCAACTCAGGGAACTCCTGCCGTGACCTCCCCTCTGTGAGCGCTCACACACACACACACACACACACACACACAGAAGGAGAGAAACAGAAAGATCATTAATGCAGAGGCTTGCAGCAGCTCTTGGATTTTCACTCTCTGCCGGATTTCAGAAGAACGGTCGCATAAATTTCATTACAAATTTTTTTTACCTTTGCTTCAATGTGTCTTTAAATCCTTTCTCGTTCAAATTGTTTATTCACATAGTAAAGAAGTAGCTCAGTAAGTAGGAACAGCGATAGTTTAAAGACATTTTCTACAATAATTTCATCATCCACAGTTTGTGAAAACTGCCGTTAAAAAACAAATCTGTAAATTCACAAATGATGGACTCTTTTCAGAGGTACGCTTCATGTACTGATTAACATACACTTAAAAGATGTACATTAGGCTGCACACTGGTTATGCCATTACGGATTTTGCTCAAGAGTCTGTTTAAGCTAAAAACTTGAAATATATGTATGTATATTTTAAATCAGTAACATAGATAAAATGTTTTTGGATAACAAACGAGTCACAATTTAAACACTGTTTGAATAATCAAAGAGATATTTATAAAGGGCAGGCTTACCGGGAGCAGAGAAACACGCTGTATTGTCTCTTTTGCATGAGACACACCAGAAACGCTCTGTGCGTAAGTATAGAGAGGAGGAATTCCCATTCATGTACTCTGCAATGTGCATTGTGTCCTGTTTACTTTTTTTCTAAATAAATAGCTGTGAAAAAACTCATCAAAGTTGAGGTAAGTATTCACCATGTTTTTTTTATTAGGGTCAAATTTCTCTTTGTGTAAAAATTAAGCCAATATCCAAGTGTCAAAGGTCGGTTCTAAAAAACAAGTCAGTCCCTGAAGCTTATTTGTGCCACAGATGCTAATTCAGTGACTGTGTGTAAGGAATGTTTTGGGACCTGTCTGATCTTAAAAAACTAACTTTGTTGTTACATTACAGCAATATTGAGGAAAGATTTAATGGCTGATCATGGAGCTGAATGAAGGTCAAAGGGAAACTCCCTGCCACGCTTCCGGTTATGCTGCCGGAAATAATAAATAATAATAAATAATCAATCAATTAAATAATCAAATTACAGCATTTACATTTATGTTAGACTACTTTTAATTAACTGCTTTAGCCCACTTACAATGAAAATTAAAAAAAAATCTTGTTCATGACCTGTGTAGTATGTTAACACTATTGGAAGTAAAAATAACTTGAACTCCAATTTTGAAAACACAACTTTCTTTCTTTTTTTAAAAAAAAATAAAGCTCTGACTTGTATTATGAGTCTGTGGTCTGGGAGAGAGTCCTGTAACTCTCTGTCTGCAAAATACAGTATATAATGACCAATGTTGGGCAAGTAATTATAAAGTTACTTCTTCAAAAAAGTTACGGAGTTTTGCAAACAACAACGTTTTTTGCAGCTGTTTCCCTAAAAATGCAGCCAAGGTGTTTTTTAAACAAACATTTCAAACTATTTACAGAACAATCAGCTGTTCTGCATCAAATCTGATGCCACACAAATTATTTGTGCCACTCCAAAAAATAATTTCTGTCCACTATGAGATAAAGGAGAACAACAGCCTGATACCTGCAGGCCTGACAACAGGAGATGTATCACTGCTGTAACACCTGTAACATTCAGCAGCCGCCTCATTGTTCTGACACACACAACAAAACTATTGACTACACTACACACTAACTACACACTAACTACACAAGATTTGCGCTAAACGTCTCAAATCTCTCACATCTCAAAACACCGCAGTCACTCCTAAAACTTCCCCCTGTTTCTTAACAACTAAATGCCATGTTGCCATATCATTTTTTGATTGGTCCACATGGTACATTTTTCGACCAATGGGAAAGGGCGGGGTGTTTCGGTTTCGTCTTTGCTCACAGGCTTTCGAGCGTTTTCCTTATAAAACGCCGTTTTTAGCGTTTCTTCCCGCAGTAAATATAAACAACGACAGTATTCAGGAAGAAAACCAAACATTGCAGATATTTTTATCATAACTCTGGTTTTACATGACCTATCAACACTATTTGAAAACTGGTATAAAGTCCACACTTTTTCCGTCAATTGTTCGTCTGTCCTGCTCACATCTCCAATGGTTGTACACGTTGTCATTAACGTGGCTTCACTCCACATCAGCCACGCCACTTTGCTAGCTAAAACACCGGTGTTGGCACATATTTGTCGTGTTATTCAATTATACGCAGGTCCACTGTACGATTCATAACCACACTTTATTTATCCATTCTTGCTCTGCTCCCCACATAACATAACATTCTATTCAAAACACACCGGTCTCGCCCTCTAGCTGCCATCAGCCTAACTACACTGACTGCATTAACATCTACTGCAGGCACGTGCAGAGGGGGGGGCTGGAGGGGCTTGAGCACCCGCCCCTTTCCTGATGGGTGCCCAAAGTGCCCTTTTGTTGAGGCAACTTTAAAAAAAAAAATTATAATTTTTTTTTTATGTGTGTGTGCGTGTGGAGTCCTGTCTGTGCCCCTCAACAATAATATTTAACTATTAATCACAGTTTTGCTAAATAAAAGGATCTCGCTTGCATTAGTCACATGATCACATTTAACCAATGATCGCCCTTGACGGCTGGTTACGTGCTGGTTACGAGCTGGGAACGAGCTCACAAAGAGCACGCGCATTTTTTGCGGTCTGGAGCTGTAGGAGAAACACAAATTAACTCAGACACAGACTGATGTGACAAAACCAGTAAGTAGGTGTACAGCGCACACTGTAGTCTAAAGCAGCGGTCCCCAACCCGGTACCGGTCCGTGAGTCGTTTGGTACCGGGCCGCGAGAGTTGAGGCTCAGGTGTGAAATGTATGGTTTTCAGGGTTTTTATCGGTTTTCAGCGTTATTTTGTTATCGTTTTTAGCGTTAACTCGGTTTTCCTGGGTCTTTTCACGTGTGTTATGAATAAATCTTCTTTTTTTCGGTACCGGCACTAGTTTTATTTTGTTGTATTTATCCGCGACACCTTAAAGGCCGGTCCGTGAAAATATTGTCGGGCATAAACCGGTCCGTGGCGCAAAAAAGGTTGGGGACCGCTGGTCTAAAGCACACAGGAGTATTGGCTTATTACGTACACGTTTTTAAGCTGTCTTGTGGCAACTGACGAACTGAAACAAATGAGCGTGCTGTGTGTGCAACAGCGCGACAAACTTTACCTGTCCTTTTATTAACTGCAGAAGTAGTGCTGGTCATAGCTGCTGGCTCACTGTGTAAGGCTGTCGTGGGTCTGTAGCATATTTAGTTTTAAAGTACGTTACAGGGCTTTTCCTGCCTTTCTGGGGGGATTATATTTCACTAAAAAACGATCTAATATGCATGTCCACATAATTATGCATTATTATAATTATAATATTTTAAAAAAACACATGCTGTATTTTAAAGAGCATACATTAAGAAACAGATTATATTAGATTTATATTTTAAACAAGACAAAACTGGGATTTTACAGCAGTAAAATTATTGTATCTCTACAGTTTAAAAATGTAATAAGATTTCTGCCTGCACAGAGTGGATAGTGAAACAAATGGAATCATCATAAATACATTATTTCATATTTATTGCTTCCCCCTCCTCATTGCTTTATTATTGTAGCTCTAGTAATAAATAATAATGTAAGGATTCTGGATCAACACCATGATGCCCATATTATATACAGTATTCTGAAGAAGGTCTGAAATGTCACTATATGTGCGTGCATGTGTGTGTTTTATGTATATGGATTTTTTAAATTATTACTCATAATATAACATTGTCCAGACATGCCTGGTAAGGACATGAGGAGGAAACAGTAGGAGCTGTGTGAGGCTACTAAAGGCAGTGCTATAACATTTTTCTGTCATCATTTTATTATAGATTAAGTGTAAGAGTTGTTAGGTGTGGATAATTAAATAATAGTGTATTGCAATAGCAAGTTGTGCCTTGTTCTCAGATAGACAGCAAGTGGAGAGTGATAGATGAGATGAGGAAATAGGAGGAAGAGAAGCAGAGTGAATCACAGGCAGAGCCTAATTTATTTCTCACAGTTTTTTGTTGCTTTATGGTTCCAAGCGCTGTCACCAATCTTTGCATTTTGTTATTATCTCATGACACTTGTTTAATCAGCTACCATCTCTCCTATGGACTTTTTAATGTCTACAGTCTCAGATCAACACAGCCCTGCCCTCCAACACTATCAGCAGCAGGAGCAGAAGCAACCCCTCAACAGCAACATTGTACCCATCAGGTAAAACATAGGCTACGTTTGCTTTGCCTTGTCGCCACCTTACAACAGTGATATAGTATGATGCGGTCCCATATTAGATTCTTGATGAATGTGTGTTGTTGTTATTCAGCCTGGTTCAGTGTGCCCCTTTTTAACTTTGAGCACCCGCCCCTTTAAACATCTCTGCACGGCCCTGATCTACTGTACAATGCAACTACACCACAATATTTACTTTAATTTCAATTCAGGTTAGATTTTTTTGTCTGTATGCGCAACGCAGATTTTCTCTGCTCAGTGACCGTGCCAACAGTGCGCAATTGTGCACGTGCGCAGCTTAGAGGAAACATTGCCTGTGTGTGCTGTTGCCCGTCACATCTGTTTGACCTCTGTCACAATGAGCTGACCTCTGCTCCTCCTGTCGTCTCTCAGTGGACTAACTTTGTTAGCTGCAAAACGATCGTGTCCACAAAATGTTTTCTTACAAGGTGAAGAAAGTTTCATTTAAAACAATATTTGGATTTTATTGTGAAAACCTCCTTCAAACATGTTTCAGTGGTACAGAGTCTGTGGATTTTCCCACAGACGTTGCTCCTGTGCTTCCACAGCTGTCACACAGACACATTACCAACTTCATGTCCAACAAAAGTTGCCAGATTTGTACTTTTCCACGTCCACATCCTTAAATGTGTTTTCAAAGTAAAAGCAGCACTTCCTGTTTCCATGGAGGAAATGTAAAATGTCGTGGGAGCTTTAAACATTGTTTGTGATGCTGTTGACGTCTCATTTTCAGTCTGACATGTTTTATACTCACATATGTCTTGTCTGTGTTTCTGTTATGATGTCATCATTTCCCTTGTTGTCATTCATGAAGCTTCATCCTGTTTTGTGTCTTTGATTTGATTGTTTATCAGCTGACTACAGCTCACGTGACCATCCACCATGTTGTGATCAGACTGGTGCTCCACCTGGTGGTGGTGATGCCTTTCAGCTGTTGCCATGGAAACAGAAACTGCTACATGAGACTGTGTGTGATCCAGTCATTGTGACGTGTTTTTGTTTAAAGAGTGAGAGAGGCTGAGATCAAAAACGTGTCTCTATGGTTCAGTAAACATTTGAATAATTCCAGCAGGAGATTTAGATGTTTATGGTGAATCTGCTGCAACGTTTCAAACATAGGGAGTGACTGTGGTCACGTGACGCTGATACGACTCAGCAGAACAGACGGATGGAGGATAGAAAGAGGATAGATGGTTGGATGGATGGTTGGATGGATGGTTGGATGAAGGATGGAGGATGGAGGTATATTGTGTGCGGTACCTCTTTGGGAGAGATGAGCTCAGTGCTGCTATGGAGGGAAACCCCTTCTCCTGTCGGCAATCTCCATGGTAACGAGCTCCTCGACGTCTCAGTTTAAACTCCAACACGAACACTGACACGAGCATTTTGCGGGGATCCAATCCTTTTTATATATGTTCATAAATCACGGAGACACTACAGCTACACACTGCTGCGTTTGAGCTTCCACACACGTGACTCACCGGGACATGTGGTCACGTGACGGCAGCCGCGAGTGGATTTTCTTGGGCTTCTACACAGAGGTTTACGGTAGCTCGTCTTCTTCGCTGATTTATCCTCAAAGGAAAACATAATTAATGTTTGTGTTAATGACTAAACATGTGATCATTAGACCTATTATGTTTCACCGTTTAAGATAAAGGCTGTGTGTGTGTGTGTGTGTGTGTGTGAAGAGATTTATTCTAGAGACACTTCTTCAGCTAAGAGTCTAAGGGTAGAAACACACAGACGCTGCAGCATTTACTTGTATACAAGGGCGATCACAGAACGCTCACATCAGAGTGGGGGCCCTGCGATGCGCGCTCTGTTCTATCACTTGTCTTTATTTATATGCAAAAGTAATACAACAGTGAATACGTCTATTCATAGGCAGAGAAATGTTAGTGTGTAGGGAGTGAAGATAAGAGTGGTTCAGGTGTATGTGTGTGTGTGTTGTGGGATACAGAAAGACGCGGCCCCTCTTCTTGGGAGCGTCAGATAAAAGTGTCCAGCTCTTCTCTTCCTGGCAGGAGTGAAATAATAACAGCTTGTTCAGCTATTATCACTGTGAGAAAGAATTTATAAAACAGTCTTGTAGTGGACAACAGTCTAAGTCATCAAAAGGTCAACATACAGTGTTCTATCATATGCAAACTTATATCATTAAAAGCTTATACTGACTACCAGTACAATTTTCCATTGACAGTGTGTGTGTGTGTGTGTGTATGAGAGAGAGAGAGAGAGAGAGACCAACAATTGTGCATAAACACAGAAGCACATGGTCATACTTGCAGCTGCAGTGTTTTTAAATAGATTAGTTGCTCTAATGTTAAGTTTAAATGACATGAGAGTGAATATACAAAATAACTTTATTAACTATCTGCACCTCAGGCTGAGGTTCAGTGTCTGATCCTGGGTCGGGCAGATCTCCCTGGTTACAATGACAGTAAGTGACAAACGAGCAAAGAGAGAAAGGATGGACATGGACAGAGATGTGAAGGGGACAAGAAGTGTTCCTGGTCCCCCTAATAAAGATTGAATAGCGTGAAAAGTTTAAATAGACTGAAACACTGTAGACAAACGCACACTGTCAAATATAGATAAAGGTCAGAGGTCACGTTGATGGCTTTTCATGTTTCACCACAGAACAGTCGTCTGTGTAACAGACTCTGTGATCCTCTCTGAGATCAGTGCTGTGGGTCCAGGTCAGAGGATATGTTGGATCTCTTATTCTTTCACGTCCATACTAAACAGCTGCTGTGATGAACTGTGACTGTTAGCAGTAACTCATTAAACATGTCTGCACACTGTGAGAGAGCCGTCCTCCATCAGTGAGGCTGAGATTAGAAATGCTCACACTGGGAACAGGAAGCAGATTTCTGTCCGACTGTCATGATGGTAAAAGGATGAAATCCTCTGTAACACAGTCAGGCTCTTACAGCCCATAATAACAATGAACACTTATTAAATATGAAATGACCACGTTAGATAAAACTGTTTTTAATAAAACATTCAAACATTCAGAGATCCAACAACATTCACACAATTAAGATCCAAATCATTAGTTACAGCTGACATGGACTGGAGTGAGGACACCAGTGACTGAAAGAACCAGTGTTTCCATAACAGACTCATGAACACCACTGTCTCCGTCTTTGGGTTGTTTCAGGGTCCGACTGAGGTGGTCAGTCGGCAGGTCTTCATTCTTAATCCTTGTCCTGTTTCTCTGTCTTCTTGTATATGTCCCTCCATTTCACTATGGCCAGCTGGACAGAGCACTGATGGTCACATGACCTCCCTGTCCCCGCCCTTTTTCTTGGACTCAGACTTGTGACATTCCCATGTCTTTTTAGGAGGACTCTTTTCATAGTTCTGGTAAAAAGCATGCATGTATTTATTGTTACTCAGACATGTCTGGTATTTTAATTGACTTAGCTTCAGCTCTACAGCAGGGGTGTCGAACTCCAGGCCTCGAGGGCCGGTGTCCTGCAGGTTTTAGATATCACCCTGTTTTAACACACCTAAATCAAATGATTAGTTCATTATCAGGGTTGTGGAGAACTTTAAGACATGTTGAAGAGGAAATTTAGCCATTTAAATCAGCTGTGTTGGACCATGGACACATCTAAAACATGCAGGACACCGGCCCCTAAGGCCTGGAGTTCGACACCTGTGCACTACAGTGACCTCTGGCCTCTATCTACAGCTGTGACCTCTGACTTTCTGCTCCACCTCTTTCCCTAACAAGATGTCTCCCTCACAGATGCTTGTAGGTGGGATCTGACAATGGTCAATTCAATTCAATTTTATTTATATAGCGCCAAATCACAGGTCAGTCAACACCTACACCCTGCTGGTAATCAAATACCGCGCTGGGACAATAAGTTGGCCAAAGAAGAAGACAGAAACCACTGACATGAGGAAGGAAGGAGGCCGAGGACCAGTGAGTGTCAGCAGAGCAACTGTCCAGGATGAGACCAGAGACATCAGCCACAACTGACTGTGTACTTAGTGAATACCTCAGAAAGCAGAGAAAGAGGAGCAAGGAGAGCAACCATGATGGAGGGACAGGTGTCTGTGTGTGTCTGTACATACAAGTGTCTGTGTCATTAAAGTGTGTATCTGAGTGTCTGTGTGTATATGAGTTGTGAGTTTCCACCAAGCTTCTGTCACCAAACTGTACCTCGGCTGTTTTTCAGCTTGTGTTTATTTCTTTGATCACTTGCACATAAAATGACTGTTTGTTGTTTCACTTGTACATGCGCTGCCACCTGCTGGCGGTTTCCTGTAACTACACAGTCTTTGTGAACAGCTCCACAGGCATTCAGATTTAATCCCTGTAGTGTCTACTCCACAGTGGGGGCTTGTGCACTCGTACCTGTGTGTGAAACTGAGCCAGCTGAGAGCATCAGTGACCACAACTGTCACTCACCTCCAGGTGAGGATGTCCTGTCATTGACCCTCACTGGACCCACACAGGTCATTATACTGTAGCTGTAAAAAGCTGTTTTTCTACCAGCTGGTTTAAACACATACTCACGACTGTATTTATTCTTAAAATCATTTTCTAATGTAGGATCAGCTAAAGACGTAATAATAATTAATGTAATAACTGAGGGGAGTCCTGCTGTGTCCCTGAGGTCCAGGAGGAGGCGAAGGAAAGATGACGAGGAGGAGGAGGTAACAGTCCACCTCACAGGTGAGACTCGTTGGTACCAGCCGGTGAGGAAGCTGGAGGAGTTTGTGTGTTAGCTGTGTTAGCAACTACAGACTGATGTCTAATCCTCCTTTCATCATCTTTATAATGTTGCCATAGAAACAGCTGAGCTGTAGGTGAAAACTGAATCACCTGAAAAACTCACAAACAACATCAGACTAGCTCTTTATTAACTTTAATGGATTAAACTCATACAAATAAATGACATGCAGCCTTCCTGCAGCAGCGTCCACAGCTCCCACTCATGCAGACTGCTCACTGCCCACCCGACAGTCACAAAGTTTTAAACAGAGTCAAGACACAAACTGATCAGTAGGAGAATCAGAAGCAAAGTGTTTCCAGTATAATTGATAACATCACACCGACTCCACTCTGACATCACTGATCAATAATAAAGGAACACAGATCAAACATCAGCCATCAGAGGAGTCGGATCAATGGAGCTGCTTCTGTTCCTGATGTAATGATCTCTCCCTGCAGAGGAGACACGACAGCTTCACACACAAACACCATAAAATAATAAGTGAAAGCAGAGAGAACCAAGAGAAAGTGAACAAACACCTGTAACTGTGAGCAGCACGACTCTCCATCCGATGATGTTTCCCTGGCTCCAGGCCACACAGCTGTATCTGCCACTGTCTCTCTGTGTGGGGCGTTTAAGGGTCAGGCTGAACTGTCCGCTTTTCACACGCTCGTCCTTCATCTTCACTCGGTCTCTGTAATCCCGCTCCTGTTTGTCAGGCTTCTCAGGACGGTGCCACCACTCCACCTGAGTGTCTTCAGGCAGCTGAGCTGTGGTTTTGAAGGGCAGCTGGACAGACTCCGCCCCCTCCTCCACCTCCACCCGACACTCTGAGAGAACAGCAAACACACCGTGAGGAGTACAGACAGCAGCAGGTTTCAGAGGTGTAGAGAAAGCTGAAGCAGATCAGAGCAGAAGGTAACAGAGGGCAGCAGTGTAGAAGCAGCTGATGGAGCTCATCACAGTCTGATGGTGCCGGGATTTTTTCTTTTTGTCCCTTTGCTACTTTACAGTAAAGTCTCCTGTCAGCGTGGAGCTGCTGATCACCTTGGGATGTAAAAATGATCATTCAGCCAAAGGTGCTTCAAATAACTGTCTGAATACTTCAATAAATATTATATTTAACCTCCTGAGACCCGAACTCCTACATGCATTTTTAAATTCTCTTTGCTATTTGGGCTCATTGGGACCCGATGAATGCAAAAACACAGAAATTCCAGATTTTTTTTTTTTTACCTGATTTTTGTCTCTGAGATAAATGAGATCCACATGAGAGGACATTCATTTTAAATTTTGATAGAACAGCGGCAGTATAATGTCCTCATTAGTGGATATCAGGCCCTTGTGGAGCAAATTTTTGTATTTTGGTCTAGACGTCCAAATATGTGATGTCCAAATATGTGGAAGCCAGGTCCTTGGTGGTTAAAGAAACAATCGTAAAGTTCTGTTTCCAGTTTGTCATTATTACAAACAGACATCAAACAGGATCTATGGATTAAATGGATGGAGTAAACTGATAATGGTCCTACCGTCACAAAGAGTTTGACCTTTGACCTGTATCTACAGCACTGACCTCTGACAGTAAGCAGCACTTGTTTCTTCAGCAGGATGTTTCCCTCCCTGCTAATGGTGCAGGTGTAGGTGTTTGTGTCTCTCTCTGTGGGGTGTTTCAGGGTCACACTGAGGTCTCCAGTTTTCCACGGGTCTTCATTCATCTTTGTTCGATTTCTGTAAACTTCATCCTGTTCTTTATTCTTGTCGGAGCTGTTCTCATACACGTGGACCTTCCTGTCTTTCATGTCCTTCCACTCCACTCTAACGTCTTTAGGCAGGTGAAGTGTGGCTTTACAGGGGAGCAGGACAGACTCCACCCCTGAATTCACCTCCACCTTGTAAACTGAGAGGACAACAAAAGACACCATGATCCATCAGCTGTGATGGTCACATGACCTCCCTGTCCCCTCCTTGTCTTCTAGTCTCAGTCAGATTGTGTCTCAGTTTGTTCCTGATGTGTTCCTGACTTGTTCTTTGGTAACTAGTCTGCAGCGTCCTGTAAAGTGCTGCAGACATGTTGGATGAAGAGCAGAAGAACAGACAGACTGAGCCTCCACAGTCGGCCATGTCTCACACGGCTCTTTACTTTGGGCTTCAGCATTAGCAGCGTGTCTGTTTGAGAGACCATAACTGCACCTTTTTTGACCTTCACTTGAGGACATGCCATTGGATAAACGAGTTTCAGTGTCTCTGCAAACCAGATTATGTCTGAACCCACAGAGCTGCTATGTGGAGTTCCTCAAGGCTCCGTGCTGGGACCTATTCTGTTTTTTTTAAAACAAATACATACTTACTTAAGGCCAGATAATACAGCTGATTTTTCTTACCATCTGTTTGCCGATGGTATTCAGCTATACTGCTCACTTAAACTTCTGAGGTTCACAAACTGTCCCCTTTGAGAAACAAACATTAAGCAATGGTTGAATAACAACTACTTACAGCTAAACCCAGACAGAAATGAAACATCTGCCTACAGGCCCCTCCCTCTATCTCTGATTTTATTCATATATATACCTCTTCTTATTGACTGAGGTCATTGAATCCAAACCTTCTAGTGGTCCCCCACACCCGCTCCAGAACTCGAAGAGACTGATCCTGCTCTGAACATCTGAAGCTCTCCACCACATGACTGAGCACAACTCAAGGAGGAACATTTACTGAAGCTGCTGCAACATTTACTGTCAGCAAGTTTGTGTGAGCCACAGTCACAGGAGTCACCTGAGGACACCTGCTAACCATCTGCATTATGGATAGTGTGGTAGGAGACACTCACCTGACGTGAAATAGTGCCGGAAATGAAATAAAAGACCTCCAGAGACGATGAGAACAAGAACCAGGAGAACCAGGAGAGCTGTGGCCCAGGATGGAAATGGTTCTGTAGAGAAACACAAAGCAGCATGTGACCTTTGATCTCTGACTGAATGTAATTAATTAAAGAATATGCTTAGAATTAAAAATGGTTAAGCAAGCATGCTTATTGTGACAATATTAAAAGTTCAATTTGAGTGATTGTGATCGTCTACAGCAGGGTTTTGGTTTGATGTTCACCTTTGACCTGCAGTGGGACATCTCTCAGTCTCCATTCTCCTCTAAACGATCTAATGGAGCAGGTGTAGGTGCCACTGTCAGACAGTTGGAGGTTGGTCAGGTTCAGGGTGAGGTCTCCAGTTTCCAGAGCGTCAGTCTTCATGGATGTTCGGCCGCTGTAACGCTTGTTTTGATCTTTCAGTTCGTCTCCTTGAAGCTGACGCTGGTGGACGGTTGGAGGACTGAGGTCGGAGCGACTCCACACCACCGTGGGGCTGTCCAGTTCAAAAGTGGGAAACTCACAGGGCAGCAGGACAAATGGCTCTCCCTCATACAGCTCCACAGCCGAGGCATGCTGGGAAACTGAGGACACAGACAGAGTCCATGTGTCACTTTGAGGTAAAGATCAAATGTGGACACAGCTTCAGTTACAGAATATAAAATATCTACATATAGAAATAAAATCACCGTAACACATGAATAAACTGTGTGCAGGTTAAATAAATAAATGCAATAATGAAAGAAATAAGATGTGGTATAAGTGAAAAGCCACATCAGGCCTTAGAAGGAATTCATGAGAGTCTGAATTCTGTCTGCAGTTCAGCAGAGTGATCACCTACCTTTGAATGGCTTCAGGCCTCAAGCAGAGGGAAAAGAATGAAGATATAAACTTTGTAGCTAAAAACAAAGCTCAGGGTCACATTTGGATCCAGTACTCGTGTCACGATACTGACGTCCTGACTGCTGATCAGTCCTTTCATGTTTTATCAGAGGACGAGGAAACATCACTTAATTTAGTTTGGACAGTCCACCAATCACAGAGCTCCATCAGAGACCTTACAGTAACTACATTCACCAGCAGAGCTATGATCGCACTACTCTCCACGACCACTAGATGTCTCCACACTCTGTGCTGACTCCAATGAATGATCAGAGCTGCTGAGCCTGTTTGCAGACAGAGGAGGAGCTCCTGGTGATCCGTGTGGGACTAAAAAGCTCTGATAACGTCCATCCAGTAGCTGATAACAGGGACATTTGGTGCCATGTCAGAGCTGCACAGTCAATCATCAGTTTGGCTCTTTAGTTTGAAGAGTTCAAAGCAGCAGCAGAGAATCTAAAGTGTGTCACACAGCACCAAGTTTCCTTTGGTCACATATGAAATGTGAGTCAGAGCTTCAGCTACACAACAACACACACACAGCAGCTGATTGTAACATGAGCTCATCTGAAAGCCACCAAGAAGAATCCAGTGATTTGAAAGTTGCTGCTTTGGATTGTTAGTTTGATCTGAATCAGAATCCAGTGTTTGATGGAAATCTCCTCCTGCTGCACTTCAACACATTAAAGAGAGAGAGATGATGATGAGAGCAGAGAGAGGAAGGTGTACTTACCGTGCAGGAGGATCACAAACACCACAAACATCTTCATGTTCCTGTCAAACTCAGAGACTCTTTAAAAGCCCTTCAGGACATCAGCTCACAGCAGCTCTCACTTTCCTCTGCTGATCATCTACTGACACTCTCACACTGCTCACACTGTCACAGCTCAGAGTTCAGCTTCACACTTTGTTAAAGCACATCTGTGGAATGAAGTCCGGCCGGCCACAGATCACTTCTGAGGAAAGAGGAGGACGTCGGCTTTCCTCCTAGTTTCACGCCCGAGCGCTCCGGTTGGAGGCGGCTGCTGCGGCCTCACCCTGACACGCACAAAGCTCCGCCTTCAGTCCTGACACTGAAACATCCACTGTAGCTACAATGATGCAGATGTGACCCTCAGCAGCTGGATTTGCTCTCCATAGATGTGTTTCCATGCAGATCATGGACATAAAGGCTGCTCTGAGAAAAAAGCAACAAATCAGACAAATCATTAGGTACAGGACCTTTAACGTCTGCAGATTTATTTAGATTCACTTTCTCCTGTTGAGCACTCTAACTTCAGTCATTACTTTCTTAAAAAAAACCCAACATGCCTGTGAGACCCTGATGCTCAAAGAAATCTCATTATTCATTAATGCTTCAATTTTAAATCCAATTTAAAATGTATTTTTATTGACAGGCTGTTTCCCACCTCCAATTAAATAACTACTTCTAGAAGCTCTTACTTTATGCAGTGAGCTGTGATAATATCATTATATTTATAACCTTCCTTTTATTTAACACAGTCCTGAAAGAAGGTGGTGAAACATCTGCAAAGAAATGGTTAATTTACCGGACGGGACCTCTGTGAGGACAGAGGCAGGTGATACTGGCACAAAGTTGGTCACCAGGTGTGAAACTATGAGGAAGCTGAACGCCGCCTCTTTCCTCAGAAGTGATCTGTGGCAGTCTGCCATCATGTTTGGCTGCACACACTAAATGCGACTCACTGAAAGCTGACAGAGACAAACTGTGATCCAAAGATAAGCTCAGCTCTGTTTATGATCATCACGCTTTTTAAAAACTTTTTTAAAATCTTTGTGCTTTTTGAGACGTACAAAAGCCCTGGAATTATTTTAAGGCTTTTTTTCTTAATTAAAATGTTAAAATTTCAAATTTACTATCTGTATGCACAGTGCACACAGATCCTAAATATGATTGGAAAAGCTGCCAAACAGGACAGGATTAAAAAAGAAAGAAAGAAAAAAGAAAATATTTCACTCACGATTGTCTAATCATGAGTGAGTGAAATATTGAGACAAGGTCTTTACTGCAGTTAGTGTGCACACTTTGTTTTTAGAATATCTGAACTCCATCCTCCACACAGGAGTGGAGCAAAATGATGAGACCACATTGAAACAGTAATTTTGTACAGAAGAACCCATTTCATTTATTCGCGGAATAAATGATTCCAAATCCTGCTTTACTGAAACACAGAGTGGGTCTGAGAAGGCAAGCCACCCCTGAACTGCTGACAAGGCTGAAGAAAGGGAAGGATGACAAATAGTGTGTTGCTCTAATAAGTAGCATATGTTGTGGAAATGAAAATGCCAGCATGTATTTCTGAGCTGTTTCAGACACAGCGTGTTTTATGCAGTCCAGAGAATATAATGATTTCCCTCCATAAAGGTTTCCTGACCGCCCTGACTACTGTTGGTAAACAGCCATCCATCCATGTACAGTACTGAAGAAGATATTTAGAAAGTAGTCCAGAGCTTTGTTTCTGCATTGAATTTCAAAATGAATTTAAGGATTTTTTTTTGTTTGAATTCTAAATAAGTCTTTAGTATGTGACTGCTTCAATTACTATAAGTATTACTAGTGCTGCTTCTGTACTTCATATTACTGTTTATTGTCCTCTCAGACCAACAGGTGGAGGTGAAGGTGGAGGAGGGGTCAGAGTTTGTCATCCTGGCCTGCAGAACAAAACCTGAGCTGGCTGAGGACACCCACAGTGGAGTGGACTCACTCTGACTTTGGACTCATGATGGTCCATGTGCATCCAAATAACTGTAAAAAACAGGACAACCTTTACTGTGGTCGCACAAATATAAATGAAGACCTGCTGAGAACTGGAGACCTCAGTCTGACCCTGAAATACCCCACAGAGAGAGACAGTGGAGGATACATCTGCATCATCTACAGGGACAAAGACATCCTGAGACAGAAAGTAGTGCTGCAGGTCAAAGGTCAGTTGGGATTAGGGACAAAGTGAAATCGTTAAAATAAAAAAATGAAAGCAGTTTGAGAGGGATGTTAGAAGGGCTGTTACTTTTATACTTAATAATAAAACGAGCCGATACAATGAGAGTTATGTTTCTAAGGAAGTAAATGACATGAGAGTGAATATAAACAAATATTGTTTAGCAAAAAACGTAACCTCAAAAACAATTAGACAAACTTTACTGATAGAGGATGACAGATAAATGGTAAGCAAGAATCTACCCATCCCTGCAACTGGTTTTGGGGGTAGGCCTCACCAAAGTTCAGTGTCTGATCCTGGGCCAGGCAGATATACCTGGTGCCAATGACAGGAAGTGACAAACGAACAAAGAGAGAGAGGGTGGGACATGGAAAGTAGAACAGAGAGGTAAATGAGGTCTGGTCCCAGTATATTTATGAACTCATGATGATCATATGTTATGCAAGTGATCATTAGGGTAAATAGGAAGTAGATTGAGACACTATAGACAAAAACACACTAACTGTAGCTAAAGGTTACAGGTCAGAGGTCATGTTAATGCTTTTTCATGTTTCACCACAGACCCATTTCCATCCTGAGCCACAGCTCTCCTGGTTCTTCTCCTCATCTTCTCTGGAGGACTTTTATTTCATTTCTTGTCAGGTGAGTGTCTCCGGCTACACTACCCATAATGCCGATGGTCACAGGTGTCCTCTGGTGGCTCCCTGACTGTGGCTCACACAAACTTGTTCCAGAAGCTGAAAGAGTTGAGAGTTACAAACAGCTGATACAGAGAGCTGAAGAGAAACTTCCAGGTTTGTTCCTGAAGTCAGAAAACCTCCTTCAGACTCAGTCATTGATCAGTGAAACAGCTCCACAACATGACTTTACTAAACAGTGTGTGTGCTTCACTGCATTGATCTGACACAGAGGTTGCATGTGGACAAGCTGTTCTTCTTCTGTGGTGGTAAACAGCAGGCTGACATGGAAACATGTGCTGACAGTAAATGTTGCAGCAGCTTCAGTAAATGTTCCTCCTTGAGTTGTGCTCAGTCATGTGGTGGAGAGCTTCAGATGTTCAGAGCAGACACATGAGATCTTCATGGTTTCTGTGCTGATGTGTGTGAGACATGGCCGACTGTGGAGGCTCAGTCTGTCTGTTCTTCTGCTCTTCATCCAACATGTCTGCAGCACTTTACAGGACGCTGCAGACTAGTTACCAAAGAACGAGTCAGGAACACATCAGGAACAAACTGAGACACAATCTGACTGAGACTAGAAGACAAGGAGGGGACAGGGAGGTCATGTGACCATCACAGCTGCTGATGTCATCATGTTGTGCTTTGTTGTCCTCTCAGTCTACAAGGTGGAGGTGGATTCAGGGGTGGAGTCTGTCCTGCTGCCCTGCAAAACCACAGCTCACCTGCCTAAAGATGCTTGAGTGGAAGGACAAATATAACAGGAAGATCCATGTGTGTAAGAACGGCTCTGACCAGCCTGAAGAACAGGATGAGGATTACAGAGGGCGAACAGAGATGAAGAGAAACCTGCTGAAAACTGGAGACCTCAGTCTGACCCTGAAATACCCCACAGACACACACACCTACACCTGCACTGTCCACAACAGGGAGGAAAACATCCTGCTGAAGAAACAAATGCTGCTCAATGTCAGTGGAGGTCAGTGCTGTAGATACAGGTCAGAGGTCACTGTAAAAGCTCAGAGAAGATGAACTGCGAGGGTCCACATCATCCATGAGAGTTTCATGAGTTTGTTTAGCATGTAGCTAGCATACTGCTGAAGCTAAATCAGTTCAACATATATATGTATGTTGTTAGCACTCATATCTCAGTCACAATCACTACATGCATGCTTTTTACCAGAACTATGAAAACTTTCTGATATTCCACATAAACACACATGGAAATATCACAAGTCTGAGTCTATGAAACAAGGAGAGGAGGTAATGTTACCATCAGTGCTGCTGTTGCTGTCTGTACCACTTATACGTGCTTCGTTGTCTTCTCAGTCCCCCAAGTGGAGGTGGATGCAGGGATGGAGTCTGTACTGCTGCCCTGCAAAACCAAACCTAATTAACCTGAAGGTGCTAAAGTGGAGTGGAAGGTCCATGTGTATCAGGAAGGCTGTGATCAGCCAGATAAACAGGATCAGGATTACAGAGGCCGAACAAAGATGAATAAAGACCTTCTGAAATCTGGAGACCTCAGTCTGACCCTGAAATACCCCACAGAGAGAGACACACAACTCTACACCTGCACCGTCTACAGCAGGGAGGGAAACATTGTGTTTAAGAAGGCAGCGAATCTGAGAGTCAAAGGTCAGAGAGAATTTTATTTGTTCACACACTGTGTTCTCTCTGTGTTAGACCTACACTCATCTCACAGGATGAACCATTAATTGTGTGATTTTGATTTATAATCAAATCATCCATAATGAGAAATCAAAGCAAGCTTTGAATTTGATCATATAAACACATTAGTGTCATGGTTCCTGGATCATTGACCCAGAGTTTTGTGTTTTGTGGACTCTTAAGCTCTGCTATTCATTGTTTATATTCAGTTTGTCTCCTGGTTTCCTTTTTCTTTTTTTTTCAAGCCACTTCTGTTATTACAGTACATGTGCAGTATGGAAATGTCCAAGCTGACAGGCAGGAGGGAGAAAACCTAAAAAGACAGACAACAAATAGAAAAGCAATGAATCTCCGACTGCTACAGCTGCAACACAAAAACATAGAAAACAAAAGCATAGAGCATCTGGAAGAGAACAATATGAAAGAACACATCCACACAGGCCTGCAAGCCACCAGTGGACCCCCGTCCCAGGCAGGACACCTGAGTGTATTAAGGTCAAAGTAGGGATTTGGAATTGATAAGAATTTAGTGATTGCGATTCCATTATCGATATCAGATATTGATTTGGTTGCTGATCGATTCTCACTGGCTCTGCTGTGAGCGTGACCACCATCACTAAGCAGCAATAAAGTATTTACTGTATCTAGTTAAGTGCATGTGGTCAGCTGATCTGGTCAGTGATCAATGAAACAAATTCATCCAGTTGTTTTTATGCAGAGGCAGACATTCTCCTCAAACTAACGTGATCTAGAAGTAAATGAATCCCAAATTGCTCACAGTGTTACTGGAGGCCAACATAAAGCCTCCAGACTAAGTATCTGGTTACAAACCATATTTCTAAGAGTTTTAGGGCCGAGTACAATTACCTCAGTTTTATCTGAATAGCATGTATATAGTTATCAGCAGAGTTGTCTGTGGAGTAGGTGCATGTGTTTGAGTGTGTACGGCTCATTTTTCTGACATTACTGGATTGTTCAAAATTTAAATGGCATACGTTATTTTTAATAATTCTCACCGGGCTTTCAGAGAGGTGTTTATGTTGAGGCTTTTAAAGCACTTATGATGCTTAATACTGGAGCTTATGAAAGCCAGATTGCAGATTTGTACTTTTCCACAGAGTGCTTGTTCTAGGTCCAGCCATGGGCTGTCTAATAAGTTTAATCCATTCTGAAACACAGCAGTTTGTTGGATAAGAAGTAGCGGTAAAGAATGTGATAGTTGTAGATCACCATTGTGTTTTGGTCTTTGTTGAGTTTTTAGAGTTACACTCAGGTGTCTACCCTTGACTACATGTTTGGTCAGGATGTATTATGAATGGAGTGATTTTTAAAAAAATTTTTTTTTATAATCTTCTGCCATGTGCTTTGCAAAGTATTTTAAGGCCTACATTTGTGAGTGAGATTGGGCCGTAGCTGGATGGAAGCGTAGGATCTTTGGCTGGTTTAAGAAGTAGACTAATGATGACAGAGTTCATGTTTGGAGATATTGTGTGATTATTGTAAATCTGAGTTACCATCTTGGAAAAAGTAGGTGCTAGTGTGGGCCAAAATGTAAAACTCCTGGAAAACCATGTGGAAAACCTTTTCAGTATTCAGACTCTGAATGAGGTGAATCCAGAAATTCAGCAGTGGTAGCATTAGTTGGATTAATCTGGCACAGGGGGTTGGGGCAAGCACATCTGTAACCAGAAGGTCGCCGGTTCGATCCCTGGGCTCTCTGTCCTGTTGTGTCCTTGGGCAAGACACTTTACCCTACTGCCTAATGGTGATGGCCAGAGGGGCTGATGGCGCGATATGGCAGCCTCGCTTCTGTCAGTCTGCCCCAGGGCAGCTGTGGCTACAACTGTAGCTTCCCTCCACCAGTGTGTGAATGAATAGTGGAATTGTAAAGCGCTTTGGGTGCCTTGAAAAGTGCTATATAAATGCAATCCATTATTTTAACAGTCTTTAAAAGATTTGTTGTGGATCATGAGGAACATTCCCAGTGGAAGAGTTTTTTTCTTTATGTAGATTTAAGTGGTTAGTGAGGAATTTTCCAGATTCATAACCATGTTCAAAGTTCTCCAAATGCAACTTTTGCATCAGAAACTGTGGTTGCTTCTGAATTATTTCATTTCATTCTAGTTTACGTTTTCTCAGGTTGTTAACTACACGCCCCACGTTCCTATCTATATATGATCCCCAGTTCCACAAGCTTTTCGAGCCCCACCCTTCCTCCCCTTTTCAATCCTTTCACTTCTTCACTTCTCATTAGTACATGGGGATCTGCCAGGGCTGGGAGCTGCAGCCAGTCCCCTCTGAGGCTTGCCCCTAACCGCAGATCAATTCATGTATAAGCCAATCACCTTTGTCTGCTGAAAATGTTGTCAAACCTAAAATGAGGACGTGGGCCCAGCTAAGGGAACTGAGAGGATTACTGAAGGGAAGACGGTCACAGAGTTAAAGGTGAGTGAGAGAGGCTCTGAGAGAGGTCACATGGTGACGGCAGAAAATGATGCTCACAGCTCTGCTATAGAGACAAAGAATTCATCAGGAAAATTCATCAGGAAAACAGGCTAAATCTCACTTGAATCGTCCTGTTAGAGAGGTCATGTGACTTCAGGACTTCCTGTCTGCTGATTCAAAAACAGGAAGAATGAATCTGAAATATAGATCATGTTGATTGTTGGGGCTTCTCTGCTTTCTATGTATTATTGTTGGGTCTTTATTATTTTTGTGATTTGGTGCATTATAAATAAAATAGAATTGATGTGAAACTGCACTGATCCAGTTTTCACGGACACCTTAACACCTTAATGATCAACTTTATTGATGGATTTCGGTCCCCTGTTCCCTTCTGCTCTGATCTTTCTTTCAGCTTTCTCTACAACCCTGAAAACCTGCTGCTGCTGTCTGTACGGCTCATGTTGTGTTTGTTGTCCTCTCAGTCTGTCAGGTGGAGGTGGAGGAGGGGGCGGAGTCTGTCCAGCTGCCCTTCAAAGCTACAGAACTCACAGCTCAACAAGATGTTGTAGTGGAGTGGGGATATGATGAAACAAAGATGGTCCACATGCATCGGCAGGGCTCTGACCGGCCTGAAGTACAGGATGAAAAATACAAGAACCGAACAAAGATGAACAAAGACCTGCTGAAAACTGGAGACCTCAGTCTGATCTTGAGACACCCCACAGAGAGAGACAGTGGAGAGTATGAATGTGAAGTCAGCAACAGGGATGATAACCGCAAGAAGAGAATCTGGAGACACAAAACTGTGATACTCAAAGTTAAAGGTATGTGTGTGTGTGTGTGTGTGTGTGTGTGTGTGTGTGTGTGTGTGTGTGTGTGTCTGACTGTCTTGTGTCTCCTCTGCAGGGAGAGTTCAGGTCCAGGATCAAACAGGGGACATCAGGAACAGAAGCAGCTCCATTGATCCGACTCCTCTGATGGCTGATCAATCAGTTTGATCTGTGTGTTCTTTGATTATTGATCAGTGATGTCAGAGTGGAGTCGGTGTGATGGGAATAACGGCATTTCAACACACAGACAGCTGTCTTTGCCTTACCTCGCACGAGTGCTGCTGAGTGGCTGAGAAAGAAAAGTAGTCATGTTAAACCAATCACATGACCAATTTAAGATGACATAGCAACAAGATGCTATGTCAGCCCAAGACAACGCTGAGTGTCTATTTTTGTGTTAAATGTGTTGACTTCAAACTATAAACCAGTTTTTAAATTGTGTAAAACCAGAGTTATGATCTAAGGAAAAAAAAAATACAACCAATGTTTTTCCCTGAATATTAGTTGCTGACAAACCAAGATTTGTGAGTTTTTACAACTAATGGAAATGATTCGTTAAACATGTTTGTAGTTGTTACAGTAAAAAATATTGATTTTATTGACTTTGATTTTATGTTTTTTTTTTTGTCTGAATGTTTGTCTGAAAAAGATCAATTGTGTTAATACAGTATGTCAAAATGAAAACATAATTGTAAATTCAGACATGTGAGGTTGTGCTGAAAAGAATGATACCAAACAAGGTGAACAGTTTCTGAAGGTGAAATGAAGAGGTACAATCAAAAGTAGTCAAAAATGGCCAATTATATCCTGGACCTGCACAGAGGGAGTTCCCTCAGCTTCCCCCTGTCATCACATCTCAGAGAGGGTAAAAGTCTTAACATCCAGCCTTATGTGTTTAAAAATGAGCAAGTAAGTGTTAAAAGTCTTAAACTAAGAATGTCAGGGATTAGCTGTGTGCGGTAGGCAGGATTGGACCCAAATGCAGACTCACTGGCAGGACTGAACACAAACTCAGCTTTATTGCTGGATGAATTAATACAAACACAAAACTGGAAGAAACTCAGAACTAACTGGCATGGAACGCAAGACTGTCCCAATAAAACAACATTGGGAAACATGGATAAATATGACAGATGGAGGAGACACGGAATGAACAAGAGGAGAGGGAACATGGGAACGGAAAAGGGAACCAAGACACAAGGACATACATGCACATAAACACAGACAGAGAGGGACACAGAGGACAAAGACACAAGGCGAACCTAAAGGACAAGGAATGGGAATACTGGGAATACAAGAAACAGTCTTCACTAAACTCAAACTACTGAATCACCCAAAACCTAAACAATAATACAAAAATTACACCAAAACACAAGAAACTCAAAATGCTGGGTCAAAATGGCCCAGAGCCACAACACAGAAGTAATCTTAGGAAGATGTAAACAATAAAAATGTAAGAGAGGACATAGCATAAATAAACTTTACTTACTTAGTTACTAGCACAGACCTAAGGAAAATGGACTTAAATACACACATGAGGTAAGGGCAGAGTGGAGACACCTGTGAAACAAACCTAACAGAATCCACTAACAAACTGAAGGAAACAAAGGAGGACATAACATGAGACAGGGGACTAACAAAATAAACAGGAAGTAGCACGTGAGACATAGTGATGGAGCATTGCTTCTGCCAATTTACTTTAATAAAACCTGCAATTAAACTGTAAACCATGGACATTCCCTTTTTAACCTTTTGTGAAACAATGAAGGCATAAATCTGAGTATAAATCTATATTAATCCAAATAGCTTTAATAGGTTGCTCTAGACTTTCCCAGCAATATCTTCCCTTGGGACCTATTGTACAGGATTCTAAAACCCTCCCAGATTAAGAGGTAACATGCAAGGCTACTCAGGTTTCTCCATATCTGGGAAGACACCTGGACATCAAGGCAGTCAGCCTGGGCGAGTCCTTCCACCCACATTGGCTCCAGTTGATCTCTCTCTCCAGTTATCTACTGGGTAAGGCTCATCTGATGATTGCCTCCATGTGAAGCTCCCTGTGACGGTAATGGAACCAGTGTGTAATGTTTTCCTTGCTAACATCAGCTGTGTGCAGCAGTTCCAGCACAAACAGCACAAATCTGCTGCTCCATAGTTCAATGTAACGGACTCACATCTGCACTTCCTCCTTTAGTGTGTGTGAGTATGGTTAATGTCTCTGATCAGGTGTAAATGATTCTTTCCACTGTATGCTATCTATACTCTGTATATAAAAGATGGCTGCAGACACCAGGTTCATAGATTAGTTCAGTGTTGAAGCTTGGAGTTGAGTGTTTTGTCTTCTGTTTCTGGAAGTTTCAGCTTGTTTTTTGTCCTGGATGTTTGTAGAGTCTGAAGGAAATGATGTTTCAGTTTGAATGTTTTCAGTGATGATCTGCAGAAAAAAAGTGAAGACTTTTTTCAGGTCTCTGCACAGAGTGGAGTTTGTTCAGCATGTAGGACAGTTTGCAGATGAAGGGTTTGAGGGGTTTTTTTGTTTTCTAGCACTGAGCACCTTCAAACATTAAACCAATCTCAGCCTAAATGAAGGGAACAATGATACATAAATGATAATCCTATTGGTGTATCCATCACCGGTGCTTATTGCATATGCAAAAAGATAATCTAGAATAGAATGCCTTTATTGTCACTATACAGATGTACAATGAGATACAGAATCTAAACCTGATCTATAGTACTGTATTCTGGGGTCAAAGTGGGCCAGAGTGATAGGCATTTTTGGTTGTGGTTGCAGTACTTCTGCAAGTATGAAGGAAACAATGTTTTTTGTTTTTGTTTTTTTAAGTGGCAGGTAATTTCAAATGCAGTGTTTCTATCGGCTCGACAAATATCAGTAAACACACAAACTGTTTATATGCAGTCTTCTGCAAAAGGCTGCTGTATGTATCACCCTGATGTTTCACTTGACCTCTGAGTCCTTCCATTGAGTCCACTTCACCCAGTGTTCATGACAGAAATGACTATAGGTTGTGATTCTCTTTCCCACAGTGAGTCATTACAACCACTTTTAGGGTTTCCCCACCTGCTGAATCCCATTTTTTATCCCTGATTGTACATGTTCTTTTTTAGCAAAGTAAAAAAAAAATGTGAAAAAAAGTTCCTAAATGCATGTATTAATATTATATTATCATTATATTGATATAGCATGAGGTTCAGTTACCTTTGCTCAAAAATGGGTGAAAGAATTTTCTTACAAAGACATACTTTTTATTTTCTTTGAGTACATTTCAGAGCCAGTACTTTTTCACGTTTACATGAGTACAGAAGTCAAATCAGTATTTCAACTTTTTACCAGAGTAATTTTTAACAGAAGTATCTGTACTTCTGTTTAATTAGAGAATGTCTGTACTTTTGCCACCTCTGGATGTTAGAGACAGAGAGCGCTTTCACCTCTTCTCCTAGGAGAGCGCCTGGAGCTGAGAAAGTGCCAGAACACAAAGAAATGAAAATATCAAATCTATCAGGTGTCAAATGGACAGAAAAATGACTTGAGCAGCAAAAAGAGAACAACCTGAGGTTTCTCTGTTTTATTCTAGTCTGTGGGACATTAGCACATGTAGCAACAGCTGAGCAGTCACGCTTTCTGCTTTTAACACCTCCCTGAGCATGTATATGAATAAACACTGAGCCACTAACAGACACATGACTGTGACCACAGGAAGCTCACAAACATGGTGAAAGTAGAAACTACTTCCTCTTCTAACACAGGCAGATAAACAGCTTTGCCCTCGGCTCTGTGGGTCTGCAGGTTTAGTTCTGATTGGTCTGATTCTGACTTCCTGTCCAACATGTTTAGACCCAAAATAAAAGTAGTTCAGCTCTTCCTTTCTAAAACACATAGGGAAAAGAAATAATAACATTTTACAGTTCTCGTGCAGAAAGCTAAAGACATTGAGGAAGGATGCAGAGCAGCATTGTCTCTGCTTGCCTTTGTCACAAGAAGTCACACTGTAGCCTACTGATTGTTTATTTCAGTATCATTCTGTGACTGTAGACAGCAGCTCACAGTGTCTGACATGTATAGTCACTGTTATATTAACCTTATAGAGGTGCTGTTATCAAGCGAAAATCCCCAAAATTTCAGGGATGGGCTAAGCCCCCAGTGTTTCAAAATCCTAGTTTCAAGATCCTAAGTTCAACATATTGAAATGTGATTAAATAAACATTACTGCTGAAATATTCAAACAAAGTAATGGCAGATGTTTGTGTTTCAAATAAAAAGGGAATCCAGGAGAAATAAATCACCTTTAGACAACCCGCCAATTGTTTGAGGAGAGATATGGGAGTTTCCGAGGTGCACCTGAAGGTAGCATCAGTAAATTTCCTCTTTAAGGTATGGATGTGGCAACTACAGAGTTCAATAACAGGTGTTTTCTTCCTTGTGAAGCTCCATGCGAAGGTAATGTTTTTCCGTCTGTAATGTTTTCCTGGCTAACATCAGCTGTGTGCAGCTTAGTTCCTGCACAAACAGCACAAATCTGCCGCTCCATAGTTCACGGTAATGGACTCACAGCTGGACCGAGTGTTAAATACACTTCCTCCTTTTAGTGTGTGTGAGTATGGTTGACATTAAAGGTTTCTAATCAGGTGTAAATGATTCTTTCCACCGATTTAGTTTGAAGGAAAAAAGACTCCAAGATGAGTCATTTTGAATGTTTTCAGTGATGATCTGTAGAAAAATAACAGTGAAGGCTTTCAGTTCTTCGTACAGGGTGGAGTTAGTGGTAGTAGTAGTAGTAGTAATATACCTATACTTTTTTGCCCCCCCCACCCACCCCACACACACACACTTCCCCTTTCCCCCTGCACGTCCATGTGAGTGCGTGTGCGCGTGAACGGACTTTGCACGTGCATGTGAGTTCAGGGGTCATATGAGTTTACATGTGTTTAATAGTGTTTTATTTAATGAAACCATTATGTGTTTTAATTAAACTGTTTTTAAAGGATTGTATAGGTCTTAGAGCTCTGTTATTTAGACATTGATGATTTAATTTAACTAGTTAGGAACATTTTGCTTTTTCTTTAG
Organism: Oreochromis niloticus; assembly: GCF_001858045.2. Taxonomy (NCBI): domain Eukaryota; kingdom Metazoa; phylum Chordata; class Actinopteri; order Cichliformes; family Cichlidae; genus Oreochromis; species Oreochromis niloticus. The sequence goes on along the minus strand of NC_031967.2, from coordinate 80,139,817 downwards.
TGCTCTGAAACACACAGAGGCTAATAGTTTTTAAACAGAATACCACAGACAGCAGGTATTCCTTTAGAAATAAACTTTTTTTGTGACACTTCTAAAACTACATGTTAGAGTGAATTGTTAAATGTTTGTCATTTTCATTCTTACCATTTGTACTTTAACTGTGTGTTGAAAGGAATTCTTTTGTTCTCCCCTCCTCAGATTCTCGAGGTTCTGGGTGAGGGGCTATAGTGTTTTATTGCAGATACATCCTATCTGGAAGATCTGCTTCTTTTGATGTGGTAAAACTTCCTGCCCTTTGTATGGCTTCACTGTGTTATCTAGGGTGAACCATAGATTGGGTGTGGGGAGGTTACCCTCTTTATGACCTAGGATGTTGTTCCTGCTTTATGACCCTTTTGGTCAGCAGCTTACACACACACACACACACTTACAAAACCACAGGCAGGGTATTCCTTGTTCACATGTGTACCGTTATATGTTAATGACCCTATGCATATTCAAGTAACCACAATAAAAGAAGTGCTATGGGGAACCTGGCTGAGAGTCTGATGGAGGTCAAGTAGGTGGAACGACACTTGGCTCCAGGCAGGCCTCCCTCATGCATGAGTAACACAAAGAACTTTGCCTACTCGTGTCTTGCTTGCTGTGTAACCACATTGCCTTTAACGTTCCAGCGAATAGGTTTAAGCTACAAACCTATCATTAATTGGTCCTTCGACGCCGGATCCCTGGAGTCGGCATTCACCGAGGAGAGAACCCTGACGTCAGCGAGATGTGAGAATTTGTCATCGGGCCGGTGGATTAGCTCTCTGTTTTCTCTCCCCGACGAATGACGATCGGCGGGATCCGAGGCTGATATTACACGCTAAGCAACACCGAGTAAGTTGAGAGAGCGACTCTATAGTCGCAAAAGTGGGTTAGGGTCCCGAAAGAGAGGTTTTGGTAAAATCGCCCAAGGGCCCAAGCGTCCGGTGAGTGTCCGGTTTTGAAATCGCCCTGGGTTTGTGTCCCGAGCGTCCCTTCACTGGGTTTTGAGTCGCGCGACTGGGTTAGGGTCCCAAAAGAGTGTTGCTGTGTTTGTGTGAATGCTGCGGAGCAGGCGCGGTCTGTGACACGGTTGTTGTTATCATGGGTTCCCGAGCAAGTAAGACTGCCTCACAGGGAGACAACACATTTTTGCAAGAATTTACTCCCAACAGTGCGAGGTATTTATATTCTCATAACTGTCATGAGCGTAAACTGGTCGCGGGAGAATCTCAAATGTTGGAAGTTTTCAGAAAACACAGCAGCCTTGAAGAACGTGCAGAGAAGGCCAGCCCACATCAGCAGCAGTTAAGCTATGCTCTGGTGAATGGCTTTCACCCACCCCGTGCTGACACAAAATGTTTAGATTATTTTTTTTTAGCTTGCCCTGATCAACAACAGCCGTGCTCCAGACCACAGATTTGATTGAGGTGGATAAGTGTTAAAGGTAATCTGCATTAAGCTTAGGGTTGCTCAAATTCAGTACGATGACATATGAGATGAAGTAAAATAGGTAAATATTTTACCTAATGACGTGCATAGAGGCACTTGACCTGTTTGAAAACTGTCATCCTAATATGAGCCATTGTTGAGATATAGAGCACACCTGTGAAAACAACTATTATGCTGAACCCTGTATGAAGCAGCTGAAAACTACATGATGGAGAAGCTGAGTTGAATATGAAAATGTAAGTCTTTGCCACTGTGGGCAAAGCACGCAACCACTGTGTGAGGTTGTGTTGCTGTCTCTTCTGAGCTGATGAGCAAGCTACACATTATCAGATCAGGAGCTGGCTGAGAACTCATCAAAGAAAGGGGAAGAGAACTATGATAACTCGAGTATGTAGCGTATCCGTGAGTTCAGCTTCTTCTTTCAGATGCGCAGCAGTTTTCCTGGATCTTGATTCATGTGTGTAGAGTGTTCATAGCATCAGCATCAAGTTTTTGTTTATTTGCTTTGTTGGGTTGAAAAATAATTAAATAAACTTGTGATCATACTTATGGATCACCATGGCACATGTCATCAGCCATATGATTTATTTATGCAGATGAAAAACAGTGAGTGTGAATGTGCCTGACGTCGCAGTGTGTGTGTGCGCTGTGTAAAAGTAATTATCTCCAATTGTGAGACCAGTGATTCTGCAGGTCACCAGTTATAAGAAAAAAAGAGTAAAAAAGAGACAAAATCTACATTGTAGATGGAAAATAATAGGAAAAAGGTTTTGTGTTTATTAGCCAAGAACAACTACAATCTCATTTTCTGCTTTTAAGAAAGGAGAGTTCTGTGTGTTGGTTAAGCAGTGATGATAATAATGGAAATGTCTTAGTTTTGTCACTTTCAGATGAAAAGCAGACCTGGATCAGTTTCCCATATGCAGCAGTCGGAATAAAGTTATAGTTTAACATCATTGGAAACATTCAGGCCAATTTCTGCAATTTTTGGCTAACTTATGTACAGCACCATGTGTCCCTCAACCTCACAAGCGAGCTCTCACTCCTCCCTGAAGACAAGGAATGCAGCTCCAAAGAGCAATAACATGGCAGATAAAGAGACAGCAGCAAAGTCCTGAGTAAAGAGACCCAGCAAGCAGCAGCAGTGTGGACAAACAGCAGTGGAGAAGAAGAGCAAACCATCATCCTGACTGACTGGATGAATGACACTGTGTTTCCAACAAGCTGCAACTTCACTGTGCTTGTGAAAAGGACGTTTGAGGAGAACTGAGGAGACTGTTGGAGTTTGACATTTGCCACTTTCGGAGTAAAATGGCAAGAAGAGACAGTGGAACACAGGACAAAGCTGAAGAAGAACTGCCGGCTATTGGACTGTTGAAGTGGGAGAGGACAACAGAGTGAGAGCAGGAGGTAAGAACACAGAGGAATGCTGTTGTTTAATGTGGGAAATCAAAATTTGGGTTAGCAAACCTGGGAAAAAGAAAATTGACTCCTTAAGTGGGAAAATTGTGAAAGAGTCTGAAACACTGAAAAAAGAAACATATACAAAATCACACACACAAGCAGAACATGCATTAACCCTACTAACACAAACACAAGAGAGCTCATGAAGATTAGACAGCATCTTGAGCATGTGAGTCTGTTTATCATCTTGTACAAGTCACTTAGTGTGATGAGGAGTGATGCAAAGACCAGTGGACTCATAGCACATTAGTTACAAAATGATCAATTAATAGCAGAGAAGTGTGTAGGAAAGGCAGCTTTAAGAACATGCCCTGCTGGAGATGCAGCTCCACAGACATTGATTAAACCTGCCTAATAACACAAACACACATGCAATGAAAATCAGCTTGTTATCTCTCATCAGTGCTAAAATAGTGTAAATTTAACAGACACTTGTTATCAAATGCTGAATTTATCCAATGCTGACAGTTAACTCTCCAAGTTGCAGGACAACAGTTTAACTTTTGTGGGAAAAAGATTCTGGTTTGACCAACCAGGGATCAGACAATAAAGTTAGTTGTTAATATAGTAAATTGGGAGATGCTTTCTGCCTGACTGATGCAGCACAAGTAATTTACTGTATGAGGGAAATTCTAGTTTTGTGATGATATTTTGAACATGCATTTCTGTTGTCCTGTCAACTTAGTGGGTTAATAGCTGATATGCAAATTAGTTGATGGTTCTTAGATTAATGAAAGGTGACTGAATTCTAGCACGAGTGAATGGGATGTGTTGGAGTTTGTTAGAGTGGAGACTCTAAAACACTGAGTTTCCTGTTGTGATGTGCGAGTGAATCCTGCACCCAGATACACAACTCTGAATACATGAGAACAAACTTCTTTTGTGAAATGTATGACAACATGTTACATGTTTTATGATGACGGGAAAAAGGAAAACTAAATAAAATCTGTGGCCTAAATGAGTAAAAAGTACAGTTAAAATTCATAGCTAATGAGACATGAGGCTTATGTTGTGTGTTGTGCGGCTGATGGTTGGTTTGGAGTTTATCTAGCTGATGATTTTTCTTTTGTTGTGAAGTTGAGCCTGCCAATTAGTATGATGGTTTGATAAACCATGCTAATGGTATGATTTACCCTCCTGAGATGAGGAGCATGTGTCATGACTTAACGAGGCCTTTTTATTTTGATACTTTCACAGTGCACTGAAAGTTTTGTTTGATGATCTCTGTTTGAGCAGATCTGCACGATTAGAACAGAAGCGCTATACGACACGTCGTCGAGAAAATTGTTACAAGTGAGTTTCTCCACAATAACAATGAGCTCTGGGGGAAGTCACTTTTTGGGACAATCAGAAAATAGGTCCCTACCCAAAAAAGGATTCAACGAGGTAATCCGATCTAAAGTTCTTCTTTTCTTTTTGAAATGACGTCATTTTGCTGAGAAGTGGAAATGAAAATGTGACGATAGGTTCCACTGTCAGCAAAGAAAGAATGAATGAATGCATGAATAAATGAGTGAAAGAAAAAAAGCTGACAAAAGCTGACAAGACTTTACTGATGTAACACGACTGTGCGAAGTTAATCCCCACCTGACAAAGGTGCAGATGAATCTATGTGTGTTTCTTTTTATTGGAGCAGAAAGATCACAGCAACATTCGAGGTTGCGTGATGATTTAACTTTTTAAATGCCACTTTCTGTGTCTGTGCATCTACCAGGGGTGTTATTTACTACCTTGTGTTGCTCACAGAGGTAACAAAGTGTGAGAAAGTGTGTGTACACCTGCGCAGCGCTAACATTTGCATTTTCTTTTCTACAGCATCACAGTTCTTCGTGTGAGTTGATCATGTGATTTATACCAGGACAACTGGTTGATGTTTTCTGCTACAGGATTTCTGGGTTCACGTGTGAAGAAAACTGTGTTTACAGGTTATGAGTTGGTGATGCTGTTACACTGTGTTGTTGGGAAAATGTTAAAGGTTACTTTGACGATGTGAATAACATGTGAAACATTCCCTGTGTGAAACTAGTGTCACTTCTTTTCACAGCTATGGATGGCTAACTTTATGGTCTTTTTATAGCACCTCTGGACCCTGTCAACTTGTGCCTGACCACCAGGATTGTCCATGTGTGTTGCTAATGTTTGTTTGTCTAAGAGTGCATGTAGAGGATTCAGCGGAGACGGACAAGTAACATGAGAAAGCAACTAAGAGATGCAGTGTTTGTGGAATAGTTTAATATGGGGCTCATTAGCTGGCCACTACTGAGCTCCTAGTGTTAAATACTTGGAGTGACTTTGCTTAAGGGAAGTCACCGATTACATTAATGTTAACTGAGTACATGGGATGATCCATGTTTGGGGCAAATTATGGCAATAATTGTATTTTTCTAATTTGAGAAAACCTGCACATGATACTTGTCCTGTTGATGCTTTATTACTCTTATGATACAATTGTTTACAAGTGTGAAGTTTGATTTCACTTCCAGATCTTGTTTTCCAGGCCATGATGGTGTGTATGCAGGCTCCAGGCAGAGCCAGATGTTGAGCACACTTACTGTGCAAAACACACTAACATGTTTTATTGTAGGGTTACAGAGCTGCTCCAGAGGAGGTGAAGCCCTGATGTTGCCTGGGACGTGATCTAGCTAACCTTTTTCTTTTAGACAGGAATCTAGGTTTGATGAGTTGACTCATGGGAGTGTCCATGCGTCAAGAGGAGGGGTCCAGAATTACATGAAACTATGTTTTCTATGTTTTCTAAACTATGTTTTTATGATTTTTGTGTGATTAACAGTTCATTTACGGGTATTAAACCTACGTAAAGTGGTGCATCCATGTTCAGATGAGGCTTTGATGGCCTATAAGTGAAGTTCACTGAACTAAAGAATGTGGTTTGATGATGGTTTACATGCTTTCCAGATAGAGGTTTTTCCTCCTAGCAAGGAAATACAGGTGCAGCAGTCAGAGTATTGCTGAAAGGAATCTCCTGAGAAATCTTCTGAGGCCCAGTGAGAAGCGAGAACCATTCCAGGCATAGCTGACAGTCCAGGCAGTGGTTGAGGTCAAAGGTCGAGCTGTTTGGGGCCCATCATGAGATCAGTTTCCACAGCCACAGCAAGGACCATGAAGCTGCGTTGAAATGAGAGCTGTGCCAAGGGGGCTTTCCAGAGGCCAACAGAGGAGATTGTGGACGACTGACGGGCACCTGAAGGATGAGGGGAGCGTGCCAAGCTCCACCGACAGCGCAGGGGGAGTCCAAGGATGACATCATGATTCTGTGAAAAGCACAGGAGCCAGAAGCTATGGTGGTGATGACAGCAGTTTCCTATGAACATCACCTAATGCTGTGTCACTGTACTGTGCATACGATGACACACACACACACACACACACACACACACACACACACAGGGTATTCTTTGTTCACATGTATACCTATGTAAGATGTCATATGTTAATGAACCTATGCATATTCATGTAACCACAATAAAAGAGCAGTGTTACGGGGGAGCGGACGAGAGCAACTGGGGTCAAGCGAAGGAACGGCGTTTGTCCGGTTGTCTCCCGTGCACGGAAACAAAGAACTTTGCCTACTCGTGTCTTGCTTGCTGTGTAAATACATTGTCTTCAACGTTCCAGTGAATAGGGTTAAGCTACAAACCTATCAAGTTTAGCAACAGCTTGTTGCAGTTTCGAACAGCTTTATTTACACATATTTTAGCCGGATCCAGCATTATTCCCTCCTTTTCAAAATACTCGGCTATGTACTTTTGCTGTTCGTCAGGGGTTTTCACATGTTCTGGATACCCTGAGGCCTCCTGTTTAAGTTTTAGAAAGGCTTTCACATAGTCTTTAAACAATGTGTCGGTCTTGTTGGGGAAATGCCACACCTCATCAATAGAAACAAGCTTGTATCCTTTCTCAACAGCTTTTTCAAGCTCAAATGAGACCCATGTACCTTTCAACACCCGTTCACTGTCACTGTGCCCGCATGCAGTGTGCTGGTTCTGGTCTTCAGCGCACATGCTGCAGAGTGGAAACATCAGTTTGCCATGGCACCTGTAGGGAAGGACGGGGTGAAAAAGCCCTCTTGGCGGCAGTACTGTGCATTTAACAAAGCCGAAATAATTTTCTAGCTTGTCAAAGTTGCTGTAAATGATTTGAGGGTGTCCTACAGGATAATCTTTTTTAGATTGCACTGTGGGATACAGACTGGTGAAGTCGTAGTAAAATATTTTTTCATCACATGCAACCTTGTGGTACAGTTTTAGAGCATTTGTGCGACCGCCAAAAAGGGCGTCTCGGGGATTCAGGCGTTCTGGCTTTCTGTATGTGTGCATGAAAGCCACAACTGCAGGGTCTGTCTGCTTCAAGGCAGCCCATTCACACTCACAACAACGCTCAAACTGTATTGTGATCTCAGTGCATCCACTTTGTCACAAAACATACGATGCAGCAGTCCGTAGGACGCTTTGCTGACAGGATTTACTTCACTCTCAGGGTAACTTTTAACACATCCGTGGTGAAAACATCCTGCAAATTCGTAAGCTGTGTTTCTTGTGGGGTCAAAGCCGTCCACAAAATATGGCCCAACCCTCTGTTCACCTCCTTTGAGAGCATGTTTTATCACTGTGTTGGTGGTGTGGGACACATATTGAAGCCATTCAATAGAGACCTTTGAAAACGTCTTATTCTGCTCAACGTATGCACCATCATACGTGAGAGCGAGCGTGTCTCTAGGCAGAAACAGTGTTTTATACACTCCCATACTGAATGCAGCCAGGGTGGTGTGCATGAACGGATCAACTTGTGTACAACCCAACAGAGTGTCACGATATATGGTACATGCTTTACGCAGGACATCAACATCGTTAACACAGTAGCGTCTGAGTTCAACCTGAAAATCAAATGTGTTCTGTGAGGCGGTCTGGTACCATTCCATGAAACTCGCCTTACCACTTTCAGACATGCGCTCATAGCCACAGAAGGAGGGGTCTAGGTATGGACCAATATAATACTCGTCATCCCTAGTGTTGAATCTGTGTGGGAAATGGCCCTTCTGCAGGTCTTGAAAACCTAAAGCAGAGGGTATTTTGGCAAGACCCATGGGCAAAAAGCTGAACGAATCAATCCACCGCTGGTCATAGGCCCTGTCATGCATCAAAATCACAGGGCTCCCTCTCATTGTGACGGTAGGTGTTATACACTGCTTGACAAAGTACTCCAAAAGTATGTAGTTATCAAACCCAGATGCATTATGTGCTATGAATGTGTACCCACGAAACCTCGGGCGTCTGTAATGCTGCACAAACGCCGCCACACATTTTAACGTATTAAATGAGAACTTGTTGCCCTTCAGATCAGACGCACACACAACCTTGGCCTCATGTTTGCCGTTGTGATACTGTGTCTCAAAATCATATAAAATATATTTATCACAAGGCTTCTGTTGTTCAACAGGCTGTATGAAACACTGATGCTCAGAGTCCCCGGCTAATTTAGGCTCGCGGCAGTGCTCACATTTAGGCTGGACACATCTGTGTGGTGATTTCTTTGATTCTTTATATGTGACACCACAACTCATGCAATGCTTCATATTGTCGCACGGGACCATGTTGTGTTTTATTTCTGGTAATTTGTGTTGTAGGTAACAGTGTTGTGATTTGCAGATGGGGTTACAGTCACTGCATTTCACTGTGGGACCGCTGTGGTGCTGACAGAGTGTGAAACATACACTGCATCTATGTTTACAGCTGTGATAGAGCGGTGCTTCATATGTATTGTAACAAAAATTACACACATAGCCTGCCCCGAGAAAAGCTGCTGGTTTTTTAATCAGGTGATAGTGTTCATTGTGTAGGTACAGCATTACAGTGTTTGGATTTGGCTCATGATGTGTGAAGAAACTAAGCAGACGTTTACGCCCTGCTGCGTGATAATAGATCACTATCTTAATGTTTAGGTGCTTCTCAAATTTGCCGACATCTGAGAATGATACTGTCTGTGTGTCGCATAGACCTACTTGAGCATGTAACTGTTTAGCAGTTAGGGATGGGTATTGATAAGATTTTCACGATTCCGATTCCATTTTCGATTCTGTTTAATGATTCAATTCTTTATCGATTCTTTTTAAAAAAAGAACACTAAGGTCGATTAGCTTAGAACTTTGTTTTATATCTTCTCTTTGAACAAGATAGAAATTTAGGAGTAACATGGCCTTACAAACCCAACAGTGAGATCTTAAGAGATCCACAGCCTACGGCTCTTCAATGGGGTGTCACAGGGTCCCTGGGGAAAAAATTGTAAATGTAAAATAATAAAATAAATATTCTTCTGTAGCAATAACAAAGTATAACATAAATTACTCTGTAGCAATTACACAAGAATATCCAGTATTGTCCCTGCCTACAATTAAACACATTCACTTACCGAAAATCGGGGGCATGTGGTGTGGCAAATGCCTTTTACCACAAACTAGTCACTGCTCGATGACATTCTGGCCTGAAAGGAGACGCTACCGGTGGACTGCAGCGACAACTGCCAGCATCTGAGCCATCCAGACTCTGTCTGTTGTGAGTACAAGAAAATAATTATTAGAATGTAATGTGTTAAATTTGTTTAGATCACAGTAATAAGGAAGGATTGGTCTGTGTTTTAGTTTGGCTTAGCTGTAGGCTTGAGAGTGTGTAATTGTTTAGAGGGAAAGGAATTTATGGACACTGGGGGTCTGCTGTCATAAAAGGAGACAGGAAGCTACAGTTGGAGGTTGCTGATGCTGATGCTTGTACCTTTAATAAAAACTCATAATTGCCATAACTTAGAAGTAGGCTTGCAGGAGACTCTCCACCTTATCTGTAAATGTAAGACAACAAGAGGCCAATGGCCCAGTGGATGCAGAGTGGGGGTCTCAGTGTTTGTAATATGTTAACTCTGTTTTCTATGTTGTGTAGAGGAATTTGGTTTAACCTGGGTGAGGAGATTACTTTTATGACCCCCAGGAAGTCACGTATACAGAGACACACACAAATAGTGCTTTGACTGTTACGACGCACCCACACCTACATGCACATTCACTCACACCGACATGCACATTCACACACGTGCACAGACATACACACAGGTACGCGCACACAGTCATTCACGTGCACTCACATAGACATACGGGTATGCGCACACACAGGCACTCACGTGCTTGTGCACATAGACACAGACACAGAGTTTGCAGCACACCATGGGGGTTTTATGATGGGGTTGCTCCTATAAAGCTGCCTGGAACTAACAAAGGGGTGAAGATTGTTTCAGAGGGACACCGGCCTCGTCTTCCCTTCTAGAAGTGCATGCTTAAATGAAGATGAATAAAGATGAATAAAGATTTTATAAAAATAATTACTGAGTTCCGGTGCCGTTTCTGGATCCCTCGACGAATAAAGAACCGGGGTAAAAACTGATTTCACAACAGTTTTGGTGCCGAAACCCGGGATTCGCTCGAGGCCCAGAGAGGATGAATTGGCAGAGCTGAGATCGTGAAACGAGGCGAACAGAGAGCTAGCTCATGATTAAAAGGTAAGCACGACCTGTTTATTTTCGAACCATGCATATTCTTTAAAGCCTAAATTATCTGTTCGCTAAGTTCAGCGTGTCTCAGTGTAAATTCACTGAAACGGTGTGTGATCCGTCTTAGTTAGTAATTAATAGAATCGGTGTTTCATCCGTGGCGGTGTGTGATCCATCCTCCGTGCGTTAAAGCAGGAAACGTGTTACTATTAGTTAGAAAGCAGGGCTGAAAGGCCTCGTCGCAGCTGTGGGCTGTGTGCTCAGAGTTTGGCAACTACGCCCTCCTTCGGATGCGTCGTTGGGACCTGTGGGACAGGATAGCCGGGGTGGTGACCTGGGCACTGAGGGCGCCTTAAATAACTAAAGCTAGGTGTTGGATCCTAGTCGCGGTTGATAACCTGCATGAGAGTGGGGGCAAGTTGCTTCGTTAGTGTGACTCCTTGGCTTAGCCCGCTGACTGCAGTGTGTGTAGATTGCGTAGAGTGAGTGAAACCGCAGGTAGAATCTGTGTCTCGTCTGAAGTACGGGAGTCAATTAAAGTAACAAAAAGAATTCGTGTCTAAAAGTGTGTGTTTGGGGAAAAGTGTGAGTGTGTGTAGGAACTAAGAGATTTGAGTTTAAGATTGTGTTTTTGTCCTGTATGTGGACGGGAGGCCGTGCCACTGATTGTTGTGTATTCTGAGTTTATTGGGGATTGAATTTGACTGTGTTTTGAGACAAAAGCGAAATCGCGGTTAAAGGCTGCGATCTGAAGATCGTGAGTTTATAATTTTGTTTTTGTTGAGTTCTAAAAAGCGGACCATACCCGCTCTTTGTGTTGATCAGGGCGTTGTCCTGAATCAGCAGAGGAAGTGTCTCGCAGAAAGTTTGAATGGGACTGTGAGAAGCATGAGGTGTGTGTGAGCCAGCCTCGAGGGGCGGGTTCACAGGTGGAACAAAGGAGGAGTAAGATGTGTGTGTGTGAGTGAGAGAGAAAGAAAGGCGGGGGGCGAGTGACCTGGCTGTGTGTGTGAGCTCCCTTGAGGAAAAAGGGGGACAAAGTAGATTAGTTGATTGTCTGTGAAATAATAACAGTTAAAAATAAACGTGATCAAATAGGAGAAAGTGAACTAAAATAAATAAATAAAACTAAACAGTGGATTAGTGTTAAGGTAATGATAAATAAATTGATAAAATTAATAGTGACATTTAAAGGTGACCAAGTACTCAAGGATGGATGGAGAATTTGATTGCTGACTGTATGAGAGCTGTTGGGGTGAAAGGAGAATGAGGTTGGAGGAGTGAGTTTACAGGTTAATGTGTGGGTGTAAAACAATGGGGTAAAAAAAAAGAGAGAAAAAGATAAAGAAAATAATGAAAACAAAGAAAATAAAAAGTGTGTAAGTGTGAGTGGGAAATTGTCTCCAACTGGGGGAAGCAGTGACACTACAGGTCACCTTCTTCCCCTGCTGGACACAAAAGAAAACATAATTTGGAGTATTGTGGGTGAAAAAAATTAATAACAACATCAACAAGATTTTTTTTGTGTGTTTGCTGTTAGGTCTAATTGTTGAATGTTGCCATTGTGTTTCTTAAATTTGTACAGTCTTAGTTCAAGCAGTATTATCAAAGCTATTCCTTTGATCCTGAGCACCTCTCCAGCCACTCTGTGCTGGGGGAGGTTTTATTGCAGATACATCCTATCTGGAAGATCTACTTCCTTTGATGTAAGCTTCCTGCGTTTACGACCCTTTGGTCAGCAGGAGGACCACACACACACACACACACACACACACACACACACACACACACACACCTGCATATACATACATACAGTGCCTTGTCTTTGTAACCAAAGGGGGTTGCGAGGGGAGGTGTTTTGTAAACTATTGTTTGAAGTTTGTCAATAAAAGCCAGCGAGAGGAGGCCCTCATCGGGGTCATTTTCGTGCTGGACACAGAGGAGGCCTCCCTTGCGCAAGTAATCGATCGATCGCTGACTGTCTTGTTTTCATTCATGATGAATAAGTCTCTAGAACTATCGGGGTTTGTGGGAACAGACCCAACATTTGCGGTTAAGAACAAATAAGGATTTTATTTTCGGGGTTTAAAGTCAGTAGAGTTCAAAACAAAATAAGTGGAGATGTGTTGCTTTAGGAGTGATAAAAATATCTGCAGTCACAGTGAATAATGAAAGTCTCTCAGTCTGTCGATTACAGGTGGGGAACGGACCTGGATCAATTCTCCACGGGCAGCAGTCGGAAGAAAATTGTAGGTTAAGATCATTAGAAAAAAAAAATAGAAACACCCAGACAGAATTTATGGCTGAATTGTTTTGCAGCTTCCCGTCCTTATCCTGAAAAAGCAAGCTCCAAGGAAGCTAATCTCTCCCTGAAGACACAGAGTGCAGTCCCAGAAGCACAAGCATGAACATCAACAGTGGACAGCAGTCCAAGAGACAATACCAGAGACCTGAGCAGAGAGGTCCAGCAGCACTATGGGCAAACGGCATCAGAAAGAGAAGATCCGTCATCTTGATTGGATGAATGGAGATGCGTTTCCAGCAAGCTGCAACTTCACTGTGTGTGAAGGACTTTTGAGAAGATTGTTGGAGTTTGACACTTGCCATGTTTGGAGCAAGATGGCAATGAAAGAGACAGTGGGAGCAAACACGGGACAAAGCTGAAGAGAACTGACTGCGATTGGACTGCCAAGTGGGAGAGGAGAATGGAGAGAAAGGAGCAGGTGAGGACAGATGAATGCTGTTTTAGTGTGGGGAATCAAATTGGGTTAAGGAATCTGGGGAGACAAACGACTGCCTTGAAGTGGAGGATTGACAAAGTGTCCAGACCACCACAAAAGGGGGAGGAAGACAAGCACTGAGGTATGCAAGAGTACTGTTAGAGAAAATGGAAAGACAACACCACACATGCACATGATATGCACTACAGAGAATATGAAATCATACAGAAAGTGTTACACATCAAAAGAGGGTATTTGTAGAAGGGGTTAATAACACACAGCGTGGTTGCCAATGGTAACCTGCAAGCATTTGGGGTTTAGCTGTTCCTGACTATGACAGAGATTTTCATTTAGATCTTTCTGAAACAAAATTTGGAGTGAACGGAGTTTTGTTTCAGAAAAAAGGGGGAAGGTACATAAAAGCACACACAGAAATAGAAAATGTATTAACCCGACTAACACACACACACACGCAATGAAGCTCATTAGAATCAAACACAATTTTAAGTAGGCAATCCTGTTACCATCATCCTGTCTGGTTTATTGAGTGGGTTGAGAAGTGATACATAGACGACTGAATTAGTATTATTTTGGGGAACATGATAACAGGGGTGAACAGAATCCTGCAGCCAGAGTTTAAATGAATAAAACTGGCAGATTTTTGTTTTTTGTTTTGTTTTGTTTTTGTTTCTGATGTATGGGGAAGGTTGTACCATGGCACCAAGTTTTAGATTTGGTGTGTTTTCACCCATTAGAAAAATAATATTCTGGGACAAGTCCTAAGACCGGGCTTCTGTATTTTTATTTACTTTTGTTTTTCATTTTGATCTGTTGTTTTTATTTTTATTTTGTTTTTGGACAGTGCACTGGGAGTTTTGTTTGACGGTTTGTTTGTTATTTTATTTTATTTTATTTTATTTTTTGGTTTGAACAAGTGCACTAACTTGTGTTTGTGAATTTCTTTTCTTTAAGCAGATCTGCACGACGGGAATTAAAAGCACTATACAACATGTCGAGAAAACCGTTGCAAGTGAGTTTCTCCAAAAATTACAATGGGCTCTGGAGAAAGCCGCTTATTTGGGACAATTAGAAAATGAGAGTCCCTGCTCAAAAAGGATTCAGCGAGATAATCCAATATAAAGTTCTTCTTTTCTTTTTTGAAATGACGTCATTTTGCTGAGAAGTGGAAATGAAAATGCGACGATAGTTTCCACTATCAGCAAAGAAAGAAAGAATGAATGAATGAGTGAAAAAAAAAACTGACTGGTAAAAGCTGACAAAAGCTGACAAGACTTGACCACTACTCAAGGTTAACCTCCACCTAGACAGGACAAAAGGGTGGATGAATTTATGTGTGTTTCTTTTTACAGGAGCAGGAAGACGACAGCAGCATCCTAGGTTGTGTGACGATTTAACCTTTTAAATGCCACTTTCTGTGTTTGAGAATCTATCAGGGGTGTGTTATTCATGGGCTTGTGCGTAGCGTTAACATTTACATTTCTTTTCTACAGCAGAGAGTTAATCATGTGTTTGATTATGTGAGTTACAGCAGGACACACTAATGGTTAATGTTCTTTCTACTACAGGATTACTGGGTTTATGAGTGAAGGGAACTGTGTTTACAGGGTATATGTTGATTATGCTATTACACTGTGTTGTTGGGAAAATGTTGACTATTACAGGGGAGAAGTGAAAATAGTGTGAAACACATCCTGTGTTGAAATCAGTGTCATTCCTTTTACAGCAGGCTTAACTTTATGGTCTTTTTACAGCACCTCTGGAACCTGTCGACCTGTGGCTGACCTCCAGGATTGTCCATCTGTGTTGTTAATGTTTGTTTTTTCTAAGAGTGCATGTAGAGGATTCAGCAGAAAACAGACAAGTGACATGAGAAAACAAATAAGAGATGCAGTGTTTATGGAATAGTTGAATATGGGCTCATTAGCTGGCCACTACTGAGCTCATAGTAAGTGGAGTGACATTGCTTAAGGAAAGTCACCGATTAAATTGTGGAATAAATTGGGATGATTCACGATTTGGGACAAATTATGGCAATAATAGTGATTTAATGATTTCAGAACACCTGCTCATGATACTTGCCTTTTATGCTGAATACTTTATTACTCTTATGATCTACAGTTGGTTGCAAATGTGAAGTTTGATTTAACAGATTTGCCTTCCAGGATACAGGCTCCGGGTGGAGCTGGGAGTTAGACAGGCTAAACATTTAACCACTGGCTAATGCTTTCTTATGAAATGGTTACAGGCTGTAAGTAGGGTTAGTCCAAGCGAGAAGCCCTGGGAATTTTTGAGAGCATGTGCAACTTTCTTGTGCATCTCTAATTGTGTGGGGGTGATGCATGGCGAGGACCATGTGTCAAAAGAGGGTTTTCTGGGGAGATTCATTTTTCAGTTACAGGTGGAACGAGGGAGTTATGGTTCTGTAAGCGGTACAGACACCAGGAGCATGCAGTGCCAGAGGCGAATTGGGTCTGTTGGAAAGGGCTCAAGAGGAAGAGGTCGGGCCCAAGCTGGACCAAAGAATTCGAGGTGGTGGAGAGGTTCTCACACCCAGTCCAGCTAAAGGGAACAGCGAGACCTGGCACCACGGGAACCAGTGTGCGGTGGCAGAAGAGCCTAGGAGGTCGGAAAGGCTCTTGGCAAAAAAGGGGGACTCTGTTGAGACCCCCTACATGGATCCCAGCCCAGGGACAGAATAAATCCCTGATCCATGCAACGACTGAAGGGTAGTCCACCCCGGAAGTCGAAGAAAGAAGAGAAGCAGATAATCACCCGACTCGGAAGATAGAAAGATCGACATCAAATTACTCCATCACAGGTCACGGTGGAGCAAATCAAACGCAGATGACATGATGACACTTTTGGGAAATGGGGAGAGCTTAGATCAACACATTTTTAGTAATAGATTTAGAATATTGTTGATCTGCCATGAGGCAGATCAAAAGAGGGATTTGTGAGTACAAGAAAATAATTATTAGAATGTAATCTGTTAAATTTGTTTAGATCACAGTAATAAGGAAGGATTGGTCTGTGTTTTAGTTTGGCTTAGCTGTAGGCTTGAGAGTGTGTAATTGTTTAGAGGGAAAGGAATTTATGGACACTGGGGGTCTGCTGTCATAAAAGGAGACAGGAAGCTACAGTTGGAGGTTGCTGATGCTGATGCTTGTACCTTTAATAAAAACTCATAATTGCCATAACTTAGAAGTAGGCTTGCAGGAGACTCTCCACCTTATCTGTAAATGTAAGACAACAAGAGGCCAATGGCCCAGTGGATGCAGAGTGGGGGTCTCAGTGTTTGTAATATGTTAACTCTGTTTTCTATGTTGTGTAGAGGAATTTGGTTTAACCTGGGTGAGGAGATTACTTTTATGACCCCCAGGAAGTCACGTATACAGAGACACACACAAATAGTGCTTTGACTGTTACGACGCACCCACACCTACATGCACATTCACTCACACCGACATGCACATTCACACACGTGCACAGACATACACACAGGTACGCGCACACAGTCATTCACGTGCACTCACATAGACATACGGGTATGCGCACACACAGGCACTCACGTGCTTGTGCACATAGACACAGACACAGAGTTTGCAGCACACCATGGGGGTTTTATGATGGGGTTGCTCCTATAAAGCTGCCTGGAACTAACAAAGGGGTGAAGATTGTTTCAGAGGGACACCGGCCTCGTCTTCCCTTCTAGAAGTGCATGCTTAAATGAAAATGAATAAAGATGAATAAAGATTTTGTAAAAATAATTACTGAGTTCCGGTGCCGTTTCTGGATCCCTCGACGAATAAAGAACCGGGGTAAAAACTGATTTCGCAACACTGTCTCTCTCATCATGGTCACCTAAATGCACAGTAATGGCAGGTTTTGTAATAAGGCAGATCGCGCTAACATAATATGCACTGTTAGTTGATTATTTACCTGCTGCATTAATGGGAGAGGACGTGCAAACGTTACCGCTGCTGCTGGGTTGAGATTCACAAATCCGGAGCGGAATTAAAAAGACGACATTCATTTGAGGTCATCGCGTGTTTTGTGAGCAAATGCTTTTGCATATTTGTAGTGTTTCCTCCCTTAAATGAAATATTATCTACTTTGCAAGTACTGCAAGTTGCCCTGTTGTCATCCGTTCTCGTAAAGTATAACCAAACTTTTTAGTGTTTGAGTCGTCATGTTTCCTGCCAGGTAAATGACGCTCCGCAACGTGGTGAAGTCATTCGGGGTGACTGGAATCGATAAGGGAATCTTCCCCCCCTCGGCCAAAGCGGATGCAGCCTGTGACTCTCTCCACTTAGTGGTTAGCAGAGTGCAAACACAATCTCCGAGAGCCCTTCTCGTAATATCAGGGGACTTCAATCATGCCTCACTGGACTCCACACTGCCCACCTTCACCCAGTATGTGACATGCCCAACCAGAGACAATAAAACACTGGACTTACTGTATGCCAATGCAGAAGAGGCATACAGTTCATCACCTCTCCCTCCCCTGGGCAGATCTGATCATAACCTGGTGCACCTTGTCCCTGTGTATGAGCCCTTAGTGCGCAGGGAGCCACCAGCCACCCACACAGTACAGAGATGGTCGGAGGAGAGCGAGGAGGCTCTTAAGGATTGTTTTGAGTCGACTGTGTGGGAGGTGATCTGTGACGACCACGGAGAGGACATCGACAGCCTTACTACATGCATTACTGACTATATTAATTTCTGTGTGGATAACACCGTACCTACCAGGACTGTACGGTGTTTCTCTAACAACAAACCTTGGATTACCCCAGAAATTAAAGCTGTCCTCAAGCAGAAGAGGAGGGCCTTCAAATCCAAAGAGGAGTTGAAAAGGGTGCAGAGAGAGCTGAGGGGACTGATAAGGAATGGGAAGGACAGCTACAAGCAGAAGATGGAGAACCAGCTTCAGCAAAACAACGTTGGTGAAGTCTGGAGAGGCCTCAGAACGATCTCAGGCCACAAACATCAGAACTCTCTGCCTGGGAGGGATGTGAGGTGGGCGAATGAACTGAATCATTTCTTCAACAGATTTGATTCAGCCATGAGGCAGTCTCCAACGTCGGCTGCAGACTCACCCACCCCCACTGTTGCTGTTCCACCTCAGACACCTCAGACACTTCACACCTCCTCTATTCACCCTGCTCACTCCTCCCCACCCCCAACAACAGCATCCAATACACACTCAACACAAGGCTCCAGCCTGTCTCTCTCAACCACCCAGGTTAGGAGGGAACTGAGGAGGATTAATGGCAAGAAGGCAGCGGGTCCAGATGGCATCAGCTCGAGGGTCGTCAGGTCCTGCGCGGACCAACTGTGTGGGGTGATGAAGCACCTCTTCAACCTGAGCCTGAGGCTGGGAAGAGTCCCACAGCTCTGGAAAACCTCCTGTGTTGTACCAGTGCCAAAGACTTCACGCCCCAAGGACCTCAACAGCTACAGGCCGGTGGCTCTGACATCCCACCTGATGAAGACCCTGGAGCGGTTGGTCCTGGCTCAGCTTCGGCACCTGGTGAGCTCATCACTGGACCCACTTCAGTTTGCCTATCAGCCTGGCATTGGAGCGGATGATGCCATCATTCACCTCCTACATCGTTCCCTCGCTCACCTGGAGACCGCTGGGAGCACTGTGAGAATCATGTTCTTTGATTTCTCCAGTGCCTTCAACACTATTCTTCCCTCGGTTCTGAAGGACAAGCTGGAGAACTCTGGACTGGACCATCACCTCACTACCTGGATTTTGGACTACCTCACCGACCGACCACAGTATGTGAGGACTCAGGGCTGTGTGTCGGACAGGGTCGTCTGCAGTACGGGGGCCCCACAGGGAACGGTTCTGGCTCCGTTCCTCTTCACCATCTACACTGCAGACTTCTCCCACAACTCCACCCAGTGCTTCCTGCAGAAGTTCTCTGATGACTCTGCAATAGTCGGCCTCATCACTGATGGGGACGACAAGGAGTACAGAGGACTGACCCAAGACTTTGTGGACTGGTGCCAGCTGAACTACCTCCAGATCAATGCCAGTAAAACCAAGGAGCTGGTGGTAGACTTCCGCAGGCACAAACATCCTCCACTGCAACCACTGAACATCCAAGGTATGGACATCGAGGCTGTGGACAGCTACAGGTACCTTGGTGTTCATCTGAACAGCAAACTGGACTGGACTCATAACTCAGACGCCCTCTACAGGAAAGGGCAGAGCAGGCTGTACCTGCTGCGGAGACTCAGGTCGTTTGGAGTGGAGGGCCCACTCCTGAAGACCTTCTATGACTCTGTGGTGGCCTCAGCCATCTTTTATGGTGTGGTCTGCTGGGGGGGCAGCATCTCTGCTGGGGACAGGAAGAGACTGAACAGGCTGATCCGAAGGGCCAGCTCTGTTCTAGGATGCCCTCTGGACCCAGTGGAGGTGGTGAGTGACAGGAGAATGGCGGCTAAGCTCTCATCCCTGTTGGACAACATCTCCCACCCCATGCATGAGACTGTGACAGCACTGAGCAGCTCCTTCAGTGGGAGACTGCGGCACCCACGGTGTGGGACGGAGAGATTTCGCAGGTCTTTCCTCCCCACTGCTGTCAGACTCCACAATAAAGACTTTGACTGATCTAACACACACATCCAAACATGTGCAATAATACTAATGTGAAATAATCCTTTCTGTCATCGTTGTATTTTTACTCAGTTGTATATAGCATTTGTATTCTATTTTAATCTTATTGTATATTTTATTCTATTTTATTCTGCTGTATATAGTATTTTATTTTATTCTATTCTGTACAGTTGTGTACTGTATTTATTCTTATCTTATTTTATTCTAATTTTTCCTTCACAACTTTTGCACTGTCCACTTCCTGCTGTGACAAAACAAATTTCCCATGTGTGGGACTAATAAATGTTATCTTATCTTATCTTATCTTATCTCATCTTATCTTATCTTATCTTATCTTATCTTATCTTATCTATCACATTAGCTAGGCAGCTTCTAACTCTTTCTGGCACTTGTTCCGGATCATCAAGACTTATGTCCCTAAAATCAAGGCGCTCGCGCAATTCTCGGGCGTTGAAATGAGGTATCTCTCTAATGCTAAGCTGACTGTGACTGCCAGATCCATACTGAACTACAGGCTCGACTACTGCAGCACCTGTTTGTGAACGGTTAGCACTTAAGGAATTTGCATTGTTTGAGGGGCTGTATGGTGACGCGTCAGCAGCAGCTGCAGCAGCAGCAGATGCAGATACAGTAGCGTCAGCACCCAGATAAGCGTGTGCTCTGGGTGCACCCACCCGTTCGGGGGTGAAAGAAGGCTCGGTAATAAGACAGTCATTGGTAGCCTGAGTAATAACGGTCCCTGCAACAGTAACATCCGTGGCAACAGTCAAATCCGGATGTGTTTCGGATGCATGATCAGCAGCATCGTCAGCAACGGGTTCAGAATGAGTTGGACAAGGACGCTCATTAGACACACCACTGCGTGCTGCAGCGAGACTACTAAGTGTTGCATGCATAACTTGACAATTGCTTACTAATTGTGCAGCCGCCTGGTTAAAAGCCTCAAAGTCAAACCATTTAGCTCGAGTGGAGGTACCATCATTGTGCTTGAATAATTTACAGGGTGGGTCCATGATGTGGATTTTAAAAGTCACCTATTTAGAATGGTGGTATTAATGAGACGTAATAAACCTGAGGTATTGTTTATTGCCTGCTGGATACTAGTTAGAACCTGTGCTATTTCTTGCAAGTTGCCCTGTGCTGCTTCTTGATCTTGGTTGAGTTTAGCTGCTATTTCTTGTTGATGTTGGCTGAGTTTGACATCGATCAAAGATAATATGTCATTTTTTGAAGTATAATGGCTCCGTTCAAAAGTAGAGGGGTTTGCTGCATTTAAGTATGCGTCATATGCCTGTGATATTTGTGAGTCTGTTATGTAACCTTCTTCAAAACCTATGTCTGAATCACTGTTGTTGTTTCTGAGACATTCTGGCGTGGTGGGTATGTCATTTATATTGAAATCTGATAGACTGTACTCGAAAACATCGCTGAAATCACTAGGCAGACACTCACTCGCTGGTATGTGTGGTCCGGTGATGAAGAATTCTTCCGAGTCTCCGATGTTGCCCAAAGGTTGTGGTTTTTCTTGTTGTTGTTCTGGGAGTTCAATATCACGTAAATATTCCAAAAACATCAAGGGGTCTTCATGGGGCCCATAGTGGTAAGGGGTTGTGTGATCGCTGTGGAGATATATGGGTGTTAGAAACATTATAAATATATATATGTATATATACACAGTGTATCATTTCAAAAACAGGATGTGTTTGGCTCTTTTTGATTTATTTATGCCTATACTCACACTTTGTTCTGTGTTATTCCGGATGGCCCCGGTTCTTGACACGCTGCGTACTCTGTCTCAGGCCTGGTGTATTAGAACATTTGTAAATATTTAAAACCTTTTTCCTTTAAATTGAGGTTCATGTATAGAGACTTGTATACATACCTAACGTAAGGCTTGGACTTATTGCTCCCGCTTCTGCAGGTTTTTCTGGACAACTTATTGAACCTGTGCCCGGGGGATAAGCACAGTTAATACAAGGTTTAAACAAAACACCCTTATATTTAAAACATGTGTAACACTGTATTTACCTTGTGTTTTTTAGAGGTGTAGTTTGACCTATATAGCTTTGTGATCCTGTAGAAAGAAAGAGAAATACACATTTTAATGTTACTATGTGAGAAACAGGTAAGATTGGTTCTAAAACAATGAGGCACAAACGGTTTTGTGTGAGCTGGTGACTGTTTTTAAAAAAGAAGAAGAAACACAAACCTTGTGTATGTGGAACGTATGGTGTCCCGTTGTGCCGAGTTCCTAAAAATCAGGCTTTTGTTTAGAAAAGAAAACAGTTTGAATATTTTATGATATACTGGTGTATAAATTTAAGAATCCATTAATAGTCTTGTTTTACTTACCATATATGTTGTCCATGTTAAAAAGAACGCTGTTAGGTTTGCTGCCCGTGCTGATGAACGAAGTGTTATGTTCTCAAGGGTCGATGTAAAGTAGTGAGGAAAGGGTCTGATTAGGGCGTTTTTATATAGGTGGGGCTTCAGTTGACCTCTGACATGATAAGATAAGATAAAAGAGCAGTTTGTAATGAAAAAGGTGAAAACTATAGAGGTACAGGTAGTGACTAGGAGGTGTAATTGTCTGCCTGTAGAGATAAAGGTGTGGGGGTGTAAGAAAAGGTGAAAAACCTTTGGAACTACAGTTGGGATGTGCGTGTGCTGGGGTGTTCTTGATAAGGATGGCTATTGGGGACGTAACTGTAACCCCTTCTGTCTAACTGTTGCAGAGTTAAGAATATGTAGTTTTAGAAGTGTCACAAGAAAAGTTTCTTTCTAAAGGAATACCTGCTGTTTGTGGTATTCTGTTTAAAAACTATTAGCCTCTGTGTGTTTCAGAGCACTAAAGAAAAAGCAAAATGCTCCTAACTAGTTAAATTAAATCATCAATGTCTAAATAACAGAGCTCTAAGACCTATACAATCCTTTAAAAACAGTTTAATTAAAACACATAATGGTTTCATTAAATAAAAAACTATTAAACACATGTCAACCCATATGACCCCTGAACTCACATGCACGTGTAAAGTCCGTTCACGCGCACACGCACTCACATGGACGCGCAGGGGGAAAGGGGAAGTGGTGGGGCGAAAAGGGGAAGTGTGTGTGTGTGTGGGGGAAGTATAGGTATATTACTACTGTGGTTCAGTTTGTAGATGGAGCTAGCAGCTCTGTAGGTGGACAGTTTTATTTTTGGGCTAATGTAAAAATTCTTGCTGATGTTTCCTGTTGTTTAGAAGTTGATGCTGCTCACAGATAAACATGAGTATTTTCAGCCTTTAGTCAGCTTTTGCTGCCAGAATTTTCCTGATGTGATGAAACGCTGAAAACATCTGGAGTTGGTGAAGACCAGTGTTGGGCAAGTTACTTTTATATATTTTATAAATATATATTTTATAGTTACTTTTTCAAAAGAGTAGCTGAGTTAGTAACTGAGTTACAATATTATGAAAGGAACTAATTACTAGGAAAAGTAACTACTGCAATACTTAAAAAAAAAAAAAGTTTAACCCTCTGGGGTCCAGGGTATAATTGGCCGTTTTTGACTACTTTTGATTTTCCCTCTACATTTCATCTTTAAAAACTGTTTATCTTGCCTTGTTTGGTATCATTCTTTTCAGCACAACCTCACATGTCTGAATTTACAGTTATTTCTTCATTTTAACATAGTGTATTAGCACAATTGATCTAAAGTCAGACAAAAAACGTGCAATCTGAGTTTAAAAAAGTTATATTTTTTACTGTAAAAACCAGAAACATTTTTAATGAATCACTAACTTGAAATGCAAATAGAAATGGTACATTTTAAAAACTTATGCACAAGTTTTGCAAACAACAAGGTTACTTGCCCCTCTTCCTAAACAACCAAATGCCTTGTTGCCATATCATTTTTGATTGGTTGACATGGTACATTTTGCCACCAATAGGAAAGGAGTGGCTTTTTTTGGTCGTAAGCAGAGAGTGCTTGCTTAGACAGTAAACATGACGATAGTATTAACGAAAAAACATTGTATATATTTTTATCATAACTTTGGTTTTACGGGAATATCAACACAATATAAAAACTGGTCATCTTAAATTGGTCATGTGATTGGTTTACCATGACTACTTTATTCTTCCTCAGCCAATCAGCAGCACTTGTGCAATTGTTTCGCCCTCCCCCTAGCTCCCAGTAAGCTGAAGACAGCTTCAACCCTCTGTGTGTTGAAAAATAGTAGCGCGTCCACACCGCATTTTCTTGTTAGTAACGGTAACGGCAATGTAACAATAGAAATAGTAATTAGTTAGATTAGTCGTTACTGATACTAATTACTTACTAATAACGCCGTTATTCCCTTCACTGGTTGAAATGTTGACAACATGATCAGCAGCTAAGCTGGAACAGCAGATTTTCTCTCAGGGTTTCAGGATTCAGAGACATTTGGAGAGTTGTGATCACTTCCTGATAGAAAAGTTCGACTGTAAAACTCTTTCTGAAACTGCTGCTCAATTCAGAGAGGGTTCAGCCTTAACAGTGAGGAAAGACTTCCTGTGCACTGACCTCCCTCAGACATTTGATTACGCTCAGACAAACAGCAGCTTCACTGCATTTAGTTCATGTTTGTCTGTTTAGACACAAAAAAAGCTGTGTTTTAGTGCCTCTGCTGGAACTTCCTTTTTTCTCTGAGTTATTGGTTCTATCACTAGTTAGCTAACATAAAATATCTATTAGCTACAACCAACCAACCAACCAACCACGTGACGGCACGTTTAGTACTGACAGAAGATGGCGATAAACACGTTTTAAAAACATTCACTTTAAGCACTTATTTCTTAAATCCAGCTTCAGAGAAAGAGTTTCATCTATGTCAGTTTTTGAGAACTGGGCTCAATGGTAAAAAAATTAGCCTTTATACATGTAGCATTTCATGTCCACTTTAAATGTCCTAAATAAGTAAACAGGAGATGCTGAACCAGAGTTGATGCCGAAAATAAATCAAATGTCATGACTGTGATTCACATGCTCTCATTTTACAGATCAGAGATGGAGAAGGCCTTACCAGTGCAGCTGCTGGAAATGTTGAACAATTTGGGAGAGGAGGAGCTGAAGCTTTTCCACTTTTACCTGAAGTATGAACCTGGAGGTGATTTCCCAACCATCTATAAGTGCCAGCTGGAGAACGCAGACAGACTGAAAACAGTAGATGTGATGATTAAGGCATATTCAGACCGTGTGATGGAGGTGGCGAGGTTGATTTTAGAGAAGATGAATGAAGGTCAGTCAGAGGAAAAAGAAACATTAAACACTCAGTACGGTATGCAGACACGACATTGTCACAGCTTATTTTATGAAATATATCAAATCCAGGATGTTTTGATCAGACTTTATAATTTTATGTCTTTTCTCCTCAAATTATGTCTGCGTACAAATTTTATATTTACTTTTTTTTTAAAGAACAGTTTATGATTCAAGATGCACTTTCCTCTAACAGGAAGTCCCTCAGCCCAGGCAGCTTCATCACTTTCATCAGAAGGTAAGAATTCATGGACTCGTCTAAAAAGATGTTGGTAAGGCAAAAACACATGGAGTCTGAATTTACCGATCAGATTTCTGGATGTTTGTAGCTCTTCACTGGAACTAAATACTGACCTCACAGGATATAACAGTAGTAACCTGATTTTTATACTCTGGAGTCACATTCAGTCAAGAGAGAAGACACAGTTATAGAACCTTAGGTGAGGTGGACTGTTCACAGACGAGTATACATACAAGCCATTATATGTATAAGCCATGTGTGTGTGTGTATATATGTATATATATGTATATATATATATAGAGAGAGATATATATAGAGATATATATATAAATATATATACACATATATATAGTATATATACATACTGAACCTACTCTACTCTATATGATATTTTTTTAATGGCGGCCAACACAGTCTTCAATTCACTGAACCTGGCATCCAAAGCCATGAAAATGCTACATTTATTAACATTGAAGGAGTCCAAGGAGCAACTATAAATTTGCCACCTTGAATAGAGTGTGAGACTAACCAACTGTTTCAGTCCATGACTACTGTACTAGTAGAGTCAATGTAAATAGGTTCCTTGGGGTAATAATAGTTGAGAGACTTAACTGGAGAGCATGCATAAGATATATTCATGCCAAACTGTGAAAAACCATTGCTATGCTAAACAAGGCAAAGCAGTTATTAGACTGTACATCACTCCATGTTCTATTCTGTTTGCTGGTTTCACCTTAAGCTATTATGCAGCAGTCTGAGGCAATAAGTAAAAGACCGCATTACATTCACTTTTTATTCTTAAAAAATGCAGTTTGCATCATCTACAATGCAGGGTATAGGAATCATATAAACTCACTATTCTTTCAGCTTGAAATACTGAAAAATTGGAACTATAGATATTGGCTTTGTTGTGTGGAGGCAAAGTTATGGAATCACAAAAACATGATATGATAATAATTTGTACTTAGTGTACGTAGTGTATATATTATATTAGAAATATGTTAATTGTTATTATTGTGGTTTATCAATAAGGAAGCTGGATATATATTAACTGAAAAATAAGGAATAAATAAGTCTGCAGTTCTTTCCACTCCTTTTCAATATGTAACTGAATCAGAATAGGTGAAGGGATATTGAAGTGTATTCTGATTTATTTTGTATAGTCTTTGTTTTTTATTTTCTTAAATGACTTTCTATATATTGTTTACATGACTGAAATAAATCGAACATAAACAAGTACTAATCATTTGATTACAAGCTAAAAAGATCAGCCATCTAAACACCATGGTGTGTTGCAGCAGACAGAACAGGAACAGGAAGCATTTTAAAAGTAAGCTTAAAATTATCCTTTTTTTTGATAAATCTTATAGTTGGGGCTGGATCTAAGAGACTAAGGGACGGTTCAGGTGAGCCTGAATCCTCTTCTTCACTTACCTTTTTTCACTCTGTGTTTATCTAGCACTCTATATTTAGCCATTAGTTATTGTTAATCGCTGTCTCACTTTCAGAGTGTCAGAGTGTGTTTTTTCCTGTTTTCCTTCCCTCACCCCCAGTTTTTCCTTCCCAGTGTCACCAAGTACTTTGCTCATAGGGGGTTTTCTGTTTATTGAGGTTTTCTATGTATTACTGGAGGCTCTTTACAATATAAAGCATCTTGAGGTTACTGTTGTGAATTAATGCAATTTAAAAAAAAAACTGACTTCAAATTGAGTTTAATTTCTTCCTCTTATCCCGGGCCGGGTTGTGGGGGCAGCAGTCTAAGCAGAGAAGACCAGACCTCCCCCTCCCTGGCCACCTCCTCCAGCTTGTCCAGGGGAACACCAAGGTATTCCCAGGCCAGCCGAGAGATATAATCTCTCCAGTATGTCCTGGGTCTGCCCCGGGCCTCTTCCTGGTGGGACATGCCCGGAACGCCTCACCCAGGAGGCATCCTTATCAGATGTCCGAACCACCTCAACTGGCTCCTTTCGATGTGGCAGAGCAGTGACTCTACTCGGAGCCCCTCCCGGATGGATCAACTTCTCACCCTATCTTTAAGGGAGAGGCTAGCCACCTTTCGGAGGAAGCCCATTTAGGCCGCTTGTATCTCATTCTTTCGGTCACTACCCACAGCTCTTGACCATAGGTGAGAGTAGGGACATAGATCGACCGGTAAATCGAGAGCTTTGCTTTTACGCTCAGCTGTCGCTTCACCAAAACAGACCGGTAAAGCATCCGCATCACTGCAGCCACAGCACCAATCCGTCTATCGATATCTGGTTCCCTTCTCCCTTCACTTGTGAACGAGACCCCAAGATACTTGAACTCCTCCACTCGGGGCAGGAACCCAAATCAAATCAAATCAAGTCCCTGACCCGGAGTGGGCACTCCACCCTTTTCCAGCTGAAGACCATGGCCTCAGGTTTGGAGGTGGTGATTGTCATTCCCACCGTTTCACACTTGGCTGCAAACCATTCCAGTGTGGGCTAGAGGCCATCACCTGATGAAGCCAGCAGAACCACATCACCCGCAAAAAGCAGAGATGAGATTCTGAGACCACCCAAGTGAAAGCACTTGGCTATGCCTAGAAATTCTGTCCATAAAAATTACGAACAGAATCGGTGATAAAGGGCAGCTCTTGCGGAGTCCATCAACCACCAGGATTGAATCCAGCAGTTGTATAAGGATCGAATGGCCCGCAGCAATGGGACAGACATCCCATACTCCCTAAACACTTCCCACAGGACACCCCGAGGGACACGGTTGAATGCCTTCTCCAAGTCCATAAAAAACAAATGTAGACTGGTTAGGCAAACTCCCATGCACCCTGAAGTATCCTTGAGAGGATAAAGAGCTGGCCCAGTGTTCCACGACCAGGACAAAAACTGTATTGTTCCTCCTGTATCTGAGGTTTGACTAACGGACAGTCTCTCCTCTCCAGCACCCTGGCATAGACTTTCCCAGGGAGGCTGAGGAGTGTGATCCCCCCTATATCCCTCCGGTCCCCCTCTTAACCTCCTAGGACCTGCCGTCCACATATGTGGACATCACATTTTTGGTTATTTAGACCAAAATACTCAATTTTGCCCAATTCTACATGGGCCTGATATCCACTTACGAGGACATTATACTGCTACTGTTCTATCAAAATTTTAAATGAATATCCTCATTTGTGGCTCTCATTTTTCTTAAAAACAAAAATAAGGTAAAAAAAAAAATCTGGAAATTCTTTGTTTTTACATTCATCAGGCCCCAATGTGCCCAAATATCAAAGAGAAATTAAAAATGCATGTCGTGGAAGAGTTCGGGTCTTAGGAGGTTAAAGATGGGAACCACGACCCTGGTATACCAATCCAGAGGTACCGCCCCTGATCTCCATGTAACATTGCTGAGGCGTGTCAACCAAGACAGCCCTACAACAAACAGAGCCTTTAGGAACTCAGAGCGGACCTCATCCACCCCAGGGGCTCTGCCACCAAGGAGTTGTTTAACTGCCTCAGTGACCTCACCTCCAGAGATAGGTGAGCTGTCCCCCTCATCCCCAGATTCTCCTTCCTCCACTGAAGACGTGCCAGTGGGATTAAGGAGGTCCTCAAAGTATTCCTTCCACCGGCAGACAATGTTCTCAGTCGAAGTCAGTAGTGCTCCACCTGCACTAAACACACTGCAGGTAGAGCACCACTTTCCCCTCCTGAGTCGCCTGATGGTTTGCCAGAATCTCTTCAAGGCAGCCTGAAAGTCTTTTTCCATGGCCTCGCCGAACTCCTCTATCACCTGAGGTTCTGACCGAGTCGCGTTCTGCTTGACTTGTTGGCACCTATCAGCTACCTCCCACAGGCTAATCATGCCTGGTAGGACTCCTTCTTCAGCCTGGTGGTTCCCTTTACCTCTGGTGTCCACCATTTGGTTCGGGGGTTACCACCACAACAGGCACCAACTACCTTGCGGTTGCAGCTCAGTGCAGCGGCTTCGGCAATGGAGGTGCTGAACATGGTCCATTTGGACTCAATGTCCCCAGGCTCCCTCGGAATGCTGTTGAAGCTCTGCTAGAGCGTTGAAGATCTCGCATACTGGGGCCTCAGCACATCCTCACTATAGGATTGGGTGTGCCAGTTCTGTCCAGCATCCTCCCCTGCCACCTGATCCAACTCACCATGAGGTGGTGATCAGGTGACAACTCAGCCCTTCTCTTCACCTGAGTCTCCAAAACATATGGCTGCAGGTCTTGTGATGTGATTACAAAATCGATCATGGACCTACGGCCAAGTGTGTCCTTGTGCCACGTGCACTTATGGGCAATCTTATGTTCAAACATAGTATTAGTTATCAACAAACTGTGGTTTGCGCAGAAGTCCAGTAACAGAACATCACTCAGGTTCAGATCATGCCCCTCCAGGTGTCACTGTCATTGCCCACATGAGCGCTGAAGTCTCACGCTGTCTCACGCTGTGCTTTGTTGTCCTCTCAGTCCCCCAGGTGGAGGTGGATTCAGGGGTGGAGTCTGTCCAGCTACCCTGCAAAACCACACTTCACCTGCCTCAAGAAGCCAAAGTTGAGTGGACAGACAGAAACCACATGAAGGTCCACGTGTACGAGAACAGATTTGACCAGCCTGAAGAACAGGATGGTCGTTACAGGGACCGAACGAAGATGAATGAAGACCTGCTGAAAACTGGAGACCTCAGTCTGACCCTGAAATACCCCACAGATGGAGACAACCACACCTACACCTGCACCATCTACAGCAGGGAGGGAAACATCCTGATGAAGAAACAAGTGGAGCTGAAAGTCAGAGGTCAGAAATATTTAATGCAATAGTTGGAAAAATTATGAAAAGTGGGGGAACTGATAGATTAGGCAGGATTAAAAGGATTTCTTCTTCTGTATAGTTTATAGTAATATTTGGAGGAAACAGCCCATCTGATGTCATGTGATCATCAGCTTCCACTGGATTGAATTGGTTTGGATGTCATTTTTACATTAAAGTAGAAAAACTTTTATCCCAATGAAATTCAGTGATGCTGTCAGTCAATGAAAAGCTCCTTCTCACTTCACTAGTTTTCACACAGTAGCTTCAAATAATTCACTTTATTGCTCCAACAGAGCAGCCAGGACAGAAAGTCAGAGATGAACGGATCCTGAGGATTTAATGACGACTCTGATGTGATGGAGGTTTCTGCTGCTGCTGTCCTTACAACTCATATTGTATTTGATGTCCTCTCAGACTGTCAGGTGGAGGTGGAGGAGGGGGCGGAGTCTGTCCAGCTGCCCTTCAAGGCCACACACAACCTGCCCGACAATGCTACAATAGTGTGGGAACGTACTGAATCTAAACGATCGATGATGGTCCACGTGTATGAGAACGGCTCCGACCAGCCTCACAGACAGGACCAGGTTTACAGAGACCGAACGAAGATGAATGAAGACCTGCTGAAAACTGGAGACCTCAGTCTGACCCTGAAATACCCCACAGAGAGAGACAGTGGGAGATACAGCTGTGGAGTCTACAGCAGGACGATCTACAGACAGAATGCTGTGCTGCTCAAAGTCACAGGTCTGTCTGTGTGTGTACTTGTTTAAACATCTTTGTGAGGACCAAAAATTGCGGGGACCAACTGTCATTGTGGGGACCGTTATGGGGCTTAAAATGTTGCAGGGTTAGGTTTAGAGTTGGGGTTAGGGGCTAGCAAAAGCATTGTATCAATTCAATGTCCTCACTGAGACATGACAACAGACGTGTCTGTGTGTGTGTGTGTGTGTGTGTTTGTGTGTGTGTGTGTGTGTGTGTGTGTGTGTGTGTGTGTGTGTGTGTGTGTCTGACTGTCTTGTGTCTCCTCTGCAGGGAGAGTTCAGGTCCAGGATCAAACAGGGGACATCAGGAACAGAAGCAGCTCCATTGATCCGACTCCTCTGATGGCTGATCAATCAGTTTGATCTGTGTGTTCTTTGATTATTGATCAGTGATGTCAGAGTGGAGTCAGTGTGATGTTGTTGTTGTGTGTTTGAGACTTTTAGTGTCCATGAAGGTCTCTGCTGCCGTAGATCCTCTGAACTGTGACAGAGGTCTCACTCTGGAGGAAACTCTCAGCACTTTCCAGCAGCTCCTCCATCATGGAGGACGTTCCCTCACTGTAACAGGTGGAGGAGAGAGGAGAGGAAGCACAGGTGGATCCTCTGAGGAAGAGGAGCGTTCCTACAAACCACATGATCACATGACCAGAGGGGCGTGGCCTGCAGTGGTAGTAATAAAGGAACAGTCCACATGTGACACTTTGAAGGCTTCAACAAAGCAGACCTGTGATCACTTTAACTCAGCATGATGGATTGTTTGGATTTGACTTTGTTTCTCTGGCTTTTCAGAGTGTAACAGTTGTACTGTATGTATTAAAGTATGTTGACCTAAAAGTCTGATGTTTTTAGAGCCATGAATGTTTCTCTCTGTCTGATTAGATCACCATGGTAACTGATGCTGACTATCACCTGTTGTGGAGACATTTTGGATTTTTTTCACTTCCAGATTAAACACCTGCTATGACTGAACTGTGACTGTTAGCAGTAACTCATTAACTATCTCGCCACGGCTGGGAAAGAGCCGTTCTCTGTTAGTGAGGCTGAGAGGTGATTAGAAACACACAATTAAGATCCAAATCATTAGTTACAGCTCACATGGACCGGAGTAAAGACACCAGTTACTTAACGAACCAGTGTTTCCGTAACAGACTTGTGAACATCATTATGTGTTATTTTAGTTTCTCATTCAGCACAGACACATTATTTCTGTTAGGTCCTGTCAGCTGTCAGCACTCTGTACAAGCACGACTGTGAACAACACAGACTTATTTTAAATGTGTCACATAAACATTAAGTGTCAGAGCCTGTATGAATGTGTACACACAGGACAGACTGTAAGCTCTGTTGGCTGCACTGGAGTTTGTAGGCAGATGGCAGTTTTCCAACATGTCCTCTACCCCATGATATCAGTGGTGGGACCCTAGTCAAAGCACTCAGCATGACCTCCTTTAACCTCCTAGGACCTGCCGTCCACATATGTGGACATCACATTTTTGGCTATTTTGACCAAAATACTCAATTTTGCTCTACATGGGCCTGATATCCACTTACGAGGACATTATACTGCTACTATTCTATCAAAATTTTAAATGAATATCCTCATTTGTGGCTCTCATTTTTCTTAAAAACAAAAATAAGGTAAAAAAAAAAATCTGGAAATTCTTTGTTTTTACATTCATCGGGTCCCAATATGCCCAAATATCAAAGAGAAATTAAAAATGCATGTTCGGGTCTTAGGAGGTTAAATGTATTGTAACAGACTGGGTTACAAGTTAGTTGACTTTTGTGTTATCAGTGTTTGTGTTCAGAATTGGAGAGTCTGGAGGAGAGCATGTGTGTGGTTGGCTGAGAGTGTTCGGGGGGCGGGGGCTGAGAGAAGCTGGTGTGTGTGGTGGCGGAAGAGAAAAAGTGAGAGAGATTGTTGTTGTTGCTGTGAGCGCGCTTTTTCCCTGTTTTTTTGGCGTTGGCTACGGCCCACAGTAGCCCGTGTTACGAATCTGAATAAAACGCCAGTAACCAGAACGCCGATCGTCTGTGTCTTCTGTCGGAGGGACGCTACAGTATTTTATACCAGTTACTGCCCAGCTGCTGTTTTCTTTTCTGTCAGGGTCTCCCATTAAAGGAAAACTGTACTAAAAAACATTTTTATCCAGATATTTTTAAGTACGTAAGTTACTCAGGCATAAAATAGATTTGAAGTTAAACCCTTTAAGATCCTGAGGCTGATTTCAAACAAGCAGGTCGCTTTGATCTACGAGTAGATCTCAGACTAACAGCATGAGCACAAAACTGGAAGGACGAGAAACTGAAGGAAATGTTTTATCTTAATGCTTCACTCAGAGTTAGTGCAACACGGACGTCCTCACATAAATAAAGACAGAAACTTTATTTTAATATGATGGAGAGCCATTTAGCTCATTGCTGTCATCTTCTACTCAGTGCAACATTTCTTAAACGTGTTTGTATTATACTGAGTTTTGAGCTTTGCAGGATAAAAACACAGCAGGTAGGTGTACAGAGGACATCAGCTGACGGAGCAGAGGGAGGCAGACTGTGGATAAATGACAGAGTGAGAGGAGAGCAACCATTATAGAAGGACAGGTATGGCAGATAGAAGTGGCTTTATAGATATTTATAGTCAGTCCTGCATATGCTGTGGAAATAAGTGTCTGTGTCATGAAGGTGACATGTGAGCTTATCTTTGGTCAATAAAGCTGAACAACTAGTTTTTGCATTGCTTGTTACCCTTGTTTAGTGAGGTTTCTGAGATCATCTGAGTTCAGCACCTGGTGAAAAGCCTGAGCATCGGTGAAGAGCAAGGAGAGAAAGTGTGGGACAGAAGTTTGCTTCGGAGACATGGACTGAAATAAAAAAAACTAACGAACATGATTTATAATGGACAGTATGGAGAACTAAAAGTACATGAAGACTGTGCTGGAATACGTAAATGGACCGATTCTGATATAGCGCTTTTCTACTCTCCCGGAGTACTCAAAGCGCTCTGTACAACGTGCCTCATTCACCCAATCACACAAGCACTTCTAAACTCAGGTGCAACTAATAAGCATTCACACACATTCACACTCCGATGGACACATCGGAGGGCAATTTGGGGTTAGTATCTTGCCCAAGGATATTTGGCATGCAGATTGGAGGAGCCAGGAATCGAACCACCAACCTTCCAATCAGTAGCTGATCTGCTCTACCACCTGAGCCACAGCCACCCGTGTGTTACAGTTTTTGATTGCTGAAAAGTTCAAATATCATCAGAAAAAATACAATATTTTGCATCATCTCTGCAGTGTCTCTTCTTTCCTCTGCTGTTGTGATTTTAGCTCTAAAATGTTTTTAAATGGTTTGTCAGCAAACTGACCTCTGCAGTACTAACTCCTGACTAGGGATGGGTATCGTTTAGGTTTTATCTGATACCAGTACCAAACCGGCACTTTAGAAACGGCGCCGGTGCTTAAACGGTGCTCGAACCGGTGCTTGAAGAATGGAGAACACGAAGTCTATTTATTTGTATTAAACTATTCAATGAGGGGCTCTTTTTGATCATCACTCTCACGCGTGAAAATAAATTGTCACTCTCCGGTAAAAAAACCCAAAAAACAAAAACAAAAAAAAAAACAAAACAAAAAACAAAAAACAAAAAAACAAAAACGGAATTGACAGTATCAGGTATGGAAATAAAAAAACTAGAATAGTCCGTAGTTTAAAGCTCGTGGCTCTTAAACTTAAATATCTTGATGAAAATGTATCTGTACATGTACTTTAAGTGACGTAGATGATATCCTCATCCCCTATGGAAGCAGCATATACTGTCCTCTTATTGTGTCGATTCACTGCCATAGTGTAGCTCGTGACAGATGCTCCATCTCCGGTCCCAAATCCGTTGAATCCGCTCCTGGCAGCTGCACGGTGTATCCTCTCTTTCTCAACTCAAGCGCAGCTTCCCGTGCACTGCCGTAGGTGCGTACACCCGTATCCCAGTGGATACGAATTTTATCGAGCGGTGTTTGGAATCTGACGCCTTTTTCTTTCAATGCCCTTTTGATGCTTCTGTATTCCCGACGCTTCTGGGCCACCTCTGTGGCATAGTCATGGTCAAACGATATATGCTGACCTTCGTACACGACTTTACCAGCCCAGGCTCTTTTTAAGATGTCCTCCTTGCGTATATATTCCTGGAAGTTTATTATTATTGACCTGGGCGGCGCGTTCCGACCCGGTTTTCCCGTCAAAGCTCCATGGGCTCGTTGTATCCATAGGCTCATATCATGTGGCAATGAAAGGGCTTTTTTCAGTAATTCCTCCACAAACTGTGGCATCGAATCACCTTCTGCTCCTTCCGGGACTCCATAGAGTCGAATGTTATTCCTTCTGGATCGTCCTTCCAGATCTGTCATCTTTCTTTGTATGGATTTATAGTTTTCCATAACTTTGGTTAAAGGGTCTTTCATGGCTGCGTTTAATGTCTCCGCTTCCGCGATTCGTGTCTCTGCTTCCATTAGCTTGCGTTCAAGTGAGTTAGCTTTTTCCGTGTTTGCAGAAATACTCTGGTAGACTTCTGCTTTCAGTGATGCCAATTCAGCTCTCACGTCTTGTCGCAGCTCCTCTCTCATTTTTTGCATATCTTGCTTACTTTCAGTACGAAATGTTTGCAGCTCCATCTTGATATCTTTTAGGATTCATGAATAAATGTTTATATTCTTGAATTTGGGGGGTTAATTAGAAGAGTTTGCTGCCAGGCACCCAACTACACGTCCATCTTGGTTGCTCGCAAAACCGGAAGTCTCCGAAACCGGAAGTCTTCGCTGCGACCTTAAATATTGCTGCCAGAGGTTGTTGGACTTTTGGATGTGTGAAACATTACGTATCACCGCCAAGGAGGGGCCCTCTGTGAAGAGACTTTCTCCTCAGCCTGCCAACAGGGACTCGGGGTGGGAGGTATTCACCCCAATGTGGAAGTCGGGTGTTGTAGGGTTTGTTTACTTTTTTTCTTCATCGTTGTATTGTTTTATGGTAGTTGGCCAAATGTCAAGGCCACAATTGTTTGTTGTCTGGAGAATTATGACCCACAATTGTGCAGATTATGTCTTTACATAATATTAAACTGGTGTCACTAAATGTGAATGGATTGAATAATCCAATCAAAAGAAGTAAGGTGGTAGCAAAACTCAAAAAAGAAAAGGCACAGGTAATATTCTTGCAGGAGACCCACCTGCCTCCACAAGAACATGAAAAATTGAAAAGATTTGGCTATGAAAACACTTATTATAACTCCTATAGACAAAGTCAGAAAAGAGGAGTAGCTACTTTAATAGCAAATTCTGTCCAATTTGAATGTCACAGAGAGGTGTCTGATAAGGAAGGTAGATACTTATTAATTAAAGGGAAATTGGAAAATAAACTAGTTACCCTGGTCAATATCTATGCCCCACCAGGAAGTAAGAAAAGTGATTTCAAAGATTTATTCAATTTAGTGACACAAGAATCTGAAGGTCTGGTGGTATGCGCAGGGGACTACAATGTTGTGTTAAATCGGAACATCGACACAACCAGTGTTGCAACATGTAAACATCGCCTGACAAATTTTATGAACACAATATTACGGGAGGTGGGATTGATTGATGTATGGAGAACACGCAACCCTCAAACTAGGGACTACACCCATTACTCTGTCCCTCACGCTACATAATCGAGAATTGATTATTTTCTAATTAGTATTGAAGAAATTCATAATGTTACAGAATGCAAAATTGGTGTGGCCGATGTTTCAGATCACAGTTTGATTAGTCTAGAACTCAGCCTTAATAAGAGGAAAAATATATACAGATATCTGCAAGTTAGGGATTATTGCGTAAAGCAAATAAAGTCTGACTGGTTTGAAAAATCATTGGGTGTTATTGGAATAGTAAAAAATTGCTATGAACATAAACAATTCAAAGCTATTTTCACTTTCTATAGATCATTAGAAGAAGATAGACAGGACACAACCTTTTACCTTAAAAAGAAATGGGAAGCTGAACTGGCCATAACTATAACAGAGAAGGAATGGGTCAGTATGTGTGAAATACAACACAGCACAACGAATTCGCCGTTGTGGAGGGAATTTTGTTGGAAAAATTTGACACGTTTTTACATTACACTCAAAATTAAAAGTAAACAGACCTCAAGTCCACAGAAATGTTGGAGACTGTGTGGAGAAACAGAAGCAGATCATTCACATGTATTCTGGAAGTGCATAAAAATTAAAAAGTATTGGGAAGACCTTAAAATGACCATGGATAATATTTTGGGTTATGCACTTCCAAACACCTGCCAAGTGATGTATCTTGGAAACATAAAAGAACAGATACAAAAGGAGGACTTATATCTAGTAAAAATAATTCTAGCCGCAACCAAAAAAGCAATCACAAAGAAGTGGTTACATCCAGACCCTCCCACTCCACGAGATTGGATTAGTATTGTAGAGGGTATCTCACAGATGGAAAAAATAACATTCAATATTAGATTGATGGGATGCAAATATGATAGACAATGGAGGAAGTGGAAAGCATTCTGAAGTGGCACCAAAAACCACAACATAACAAGAAATTAGCATGTGGCAGATGGAAAAAGAAATGTAAACTCCAGAATGTTTTGTGTGTTTGTAATTTTCTTTACTTTACTGTATGGTCTTCAATGTTAACTTAAACTAATAAAAATTAAAGTTGAAAAAAAAAAGGAAAAAAAAGAAAAGAATGGAGAACACACACTTTGTCCAAAAACCTCTCATGTTCAGTTTTTTTTTTGTAAAAAGATAACAATGTTAGCCTTTTCTGCAGCTATAGGGCATATATGGTATCACTCTTGGCTGGAAGCAGTGCTTAAACAATGCAAAAAACAAAAACCTCTCATGTTTAGCCATTTTCCTCTTTTTCTTTGGTCATTTTAGCCTTTTTGGCCAGGGTGAAGGGAGTATCTGCCATCAAACAAGAAGACAGCCGCATGTAACTACGACGGTGTTTACTAGTTCACCTTACATGCATTAATTTAATTACGTGGTTAGCCTACTCAACGTAAATTACACACAAACAACATTAAGCTACTCACGCAGAGAAGAACGGCTGCTGCTGCATTTGTCATCATTTCTGTTACACTGGCAGGGCTAGGGGCCAGTAGCCTACTCTCCTCTTCGGGTTCTTGGGGGATGTTGCTAACTCCGGGTCCGATAACAGGCACCACACCCGCAGTAGTTGTGCTCGGTGTGAGGTCTCACAGCAAGCTATCAAATACGGTGCATTTCTCGGCTTTTAACAAAATGCTATACGTCGCCAGGTTCGTCGTCAGATTCGAGGTGTTACCTCCTTTGCACCGTATCAGCTTAAAGCACTTGTTGCAGGCTGCTGGGTTTGCATCTTTTGCTGTGAAGTACAGCCAGACTTTTGACCGCTTCGCCTTGGGCATTTTTAATCTGTAGCTCTGCTCTAAAGGAACGTATGTACCTGGACCTGCCTACTATCCTCGGAAACGTAAAATGATTGGCTAGAATCTAAAGTGTACAGCTCAGGAAAAAAAGCACCAAAATAAAGCACCGAAATGTGCGCTGCTTTTCGGTCTGGTTGCTACTGTTTATGTCAGAACCTACTCCTGACCTCTACAGAGAGCAGGTGTTTCTGACCTTTGACCTGCAGCTGTATGTCTCTCAGTCTCTGTTCTTCTCTCACTGATGGAGCAGGTGTATTTGCTGCTGTCGATCAGTTGTGGTTTTCTCAGAGTGAGGCTGAAGTCTGAACTGTTCAGAGCATCAGGTCTCATCAATGTGCGCTGCTGTAACGCCGGTTTTGACAGGGCAACAGGACAGATTTTTCCTATTCATTCACCTCCACCGGCACAGCCAAGGCATGCTGGGAAACTGAGGACACACACAGACGGAGAACTTAACTGCAGGCTGTGTGTTTATCTCAGAGTCCTCAAAGGTGACAAATCCATGTGTCAGTTTGAATACTGACACATGGATTCTTCCCATCCAGAGGGAGGATTTATTTGCACTTTATAATAGTTGCACAACAATGAATATTAGTATGTAGTTTATAAACACAGACTGTGCCTGCACTGCATCCAATGAAGAAAACTATTACTGCAAGAGAACGAGGCTACTTTAAAGCAGGTGATAGTAAGGTTGAAAAATAAATAATAAGTTGATATAATAAACATTTCACAAAATCGTTAGCAGCTAAAATCTGGAGCCGTTCTTTGGTGGTAATTAACAGTTTATTCTTTTTAGGTAATTATGTAATTAAAGGTAGCAGTAAAAGCCTTTTATTTAAAGCCCATTCACACACGCACACACGCACACATTCACACAGTATGTGTGTGTCTATATTACACTGTGGACAACATTGATACTTCTATCCGTTCTGTTGGAGCGCCATCTTGTGGCCGTTTTTTATTTTAAATTTTTTATTTTAAAGTTTTATAATCATGACAGTCATCCACATATAAAACAAAAATCAAAAACAACAACAACCATAAAAAACAAACAAACAAAAAACAAACATAATACACACTGGCAATAACATGTTGGCACAATGAAACCCTCAGATCTGCCCGGTCTGGGGGAGCTCCCCTCCACCTCTTTTCAGGTCCCATGTCGTCAGGTTTTTGCTACTGGCCATGCAGCTCTTTACGGTCCACCCCTGGTGCTATTCGGAAGGGTATTTCCTGTCTTTTTTATGAGCTGTCTTCTGAAAAACAGTGGTCACGGCCTTAGCGGGCTTTCCTTCTACCAGTGGTTGCGTGAAAATACTTAGCTAAGCTCTGGTTATATAACCCACCACCCCTCATCCCACATTACCACCTTCAACAAATCTCTCCTACTTCTTCCAGTTTTTATGAAATTGGTCCATTTTGAACCTCCATCTCCCATTTAATTTTGAACCTCAAAATGGACCAAGTTTTTCCATTCTATATATTTCCTCCATTATTCCTATCCAATCTTTCTTTGTTGGGGGCTCTTTCTCCAGCCACCTCCTAGTAAGCGCTTTTTTGCCCGCTCCCAACAGGATGTTTATCAGATATGTGTCCCTAAAGGAGACCATTGATGGGATATCGCCCAAATGCACAGTACAGAAATCCAAATTTAATTTGAGACCAGTCACCAAGTAAATTGATTCGACCATTTCACTCCAATATGGTTGGATTATTGGGCATTTCCAAAATATATGAAAATGATCTGCCATATTTTCCCCACAGTTTCTCCAGCAGTATCCATCTGTCGGTTGACCTTTTTGTTTGTATTTTATTTGGGGAGTTATAAAAAACCTAATAAAATTTTTCCATGTGAATTCCCTCCAATAACCTGAACTAGTGGTTTCCATCTGTGTTCCACATATATTTAACCAACTGTCCTCTGATGTTGTTGATTTTAGCCTCCATCTCCCATTTAATTTTAATATAATCGGTTGATTGATCTTTAAGTGATTGTAGGTTCCGATAAAGTTTAGCAATCAATTTGTTTTTAATCTGACCTTTATAAGCTTCTTTTATAAGGGGGACTAGGCCTTCACTATGTTATTCTGTAGTTTTTATATTACTATTGAAACTGACTTGGAGATATCTGAAAAAATCTTGGTTTTCCAAACCAAAGATATCTCTTAATTTTTCAAAACTATGTAATCAATCTTTTCCTAACAACGAGCAAAATGGTCCAATCCCCCTTGTTAACCAGGTTGTATCTATTTGTGCAGGGATACATTCCTTATCATGTGTGACCCATCTGAGTTGTTTAATGCCGAATCCTGATTTAAGGCTTTCGCATTCATCAAACCATATCTTTAAAGGAGTTTTAGTCCATTCATTTAAATTGTTTTTCTGTTCTAAAATATAATTTTTTATCTCCTAATATTGTCTGTAGTAGTAATTTTAATTGTGTCACATCTAAATATTTCCATTTTGCTTCATACGACGGATCACACCAATAAATTAAGTATCTTAATTGTGCTGCTTTAAAATAGTTTTCTAAGTTTCAGAGGGAAAAGTCCACCACATTCCTTAGGCAGTTGCAATGATATATATCTAACTCTGGGTTTACGGCCCTTCCATATAAATCCCGAAATCATTCTGTTCCATAATGCAAATTGTTTGGTTGGTATGTGTACCAGTATAGATTGAAAAAGGAAAAGCAGTAGCAGAAGTATATTCATTTTGATCAAGTCAATCCTATTATACAGATAAAGTGGCAGTAGGCTCCACCTTTGAATGTTTTCTTTTAATTCCCTTGTAATTGGTGAGTAGTTTATTTCATAGATTTCTGTCAGTGTTTTGGGAATCTTAATACCTAAATATTTAATTATTTTATTATTCAAATTGAATTTGACCATAACTTAGGTAAGCTTCTTTCTGGGTTTGTGAGGGTCAGCAAAATATCATCTGCATATAGACGCGTTTTATATTCCATATTCCGTATCCATATCCCTTTAATTTGTTCATCTTCCCTAATGGCTTGCGCCAGAGGTTGAGACATCCTCTCTGCAAATCCACAACTCCAGTTAAACTCCCATTTATATTTATTCTTGCTGAAGGTAAATAGTATAAGTTTTTAATCAGTTGAATAAAAGGGTCTCCGAAACCAAACCGCTCCATAGCCAAAAATAAATATTCCCACCGGACGGTATATTCCAAATATACGAAGGTTGTTCCTCCGAGACCGAGCTTCTAAGTCAGTTAGCTTAGCCAGCATGCGTTGCTGTTCCTCTACGGTCTGAAGGAGTACCTTCCTAGCACTTGTGCCCCATTCCTCCACCTCCCTCTCTTTGCTCCATTTCTTCTACTCTCGTCTCCATACTTTTCAAGTTGCCCCCTACCTCGTCCAACTTCTTATTCATCTCCTCTTTAAAGCTCCCAAATTCTTGCTTCATATCGCCTCTCACCGTCTCCCAGGCATCGCTGAAGTCTTTTTTCATATCCGTGTGACTTGTCATAATTTCCTCTCGGATAGCGTCCATGCTAGCTTGGAGGGTGCCCATCGTGGTCTGGGTGACTTCACTCCCATCTCCTGTTGCCATTTCCTCGCTCTCTTCGTCAGTTTTCCTTTCTGTGGTTTTTATCTTTTTAGTTTTATATTTCCCCATAAATATTTATCTAAACTTAATGTTATCTGTATTAGAAAAATGGGGGAATACTGGACCATCGCCAAGAGCCTTGGACTAAGCTTCCACTCGCTCTGCCACCATAGCCGGAAGTCCATTCCATCTTGTGGCAGGTTTAAGAACTGTTGTTCTTGTAAATCACATGAAGACTCAATCTTTATTTATACTGTCATAATTTCGTGTTACGCAAACCACAGCACGCTTGATATGAATGAACTGAAACTCCCTGCATCTGACTGAGGAAAACCACAAATCATGTCTGCGACACCTCCATGAAATAGAGCTCACGTTACCCTGTTTTATTTTCTGACATTGGCTCCTGGTTGTTGATTTTAGATTTTCTTTAAAGTTCTCACACTTTCATATGAAGCACTTAATAGGCTCCAGACTATTTATGTCAACTTCCTGTCAAACACACTGCTGCTCACACCGACGCTCTGGGACAGTTTATCACTCCAGCCTCGCTTAACCTACTGTCTGTTAAAAACAGTCCCACACTTCTCTGTTTAATCCTTCTGCTCAGATTCTTTGATTTTGTATTGTTTTTAGCTTAAGTTGTGTTTTTGACATGGTTCTGAGTTTAGATTGTGTTGTAATTGTTTTTGAGCACTTTGTGATGGTTATGTCTGTGAAATAAACCTTACTCTCACTCAACACACACACACACACACACACACACACACACAC
The DNA here is from genome assembly GCF_001858045.2 of Oreochromis niloticus. Lineage (NCBI taxonomy): Eukaryota > Metazoa > Chordata > Actinopteri > Cichliformes > Cichlidae > Oreochromis > Oreochromis niloticus. The sequence goes on along the minus strand of NC_031967.2, from coordinate 80,097,063 downwards.
ACACACACACATACACACACACACACACTACTACTACAGTTCTTCATACACTTAAAAATGAGTGCTGACACATAAAGAAGTGTTTGTTTTTATATCCAACACGTCTCTGTTCCCGAAAACAGGTTCAGCAGCCTCTGAGTCCAAGTCTGTACTTAAAGTTGGTTATAACCCACAGGCCTGTGTGCACAGCAATGAAGAAATATAATGCAGTAACTGAAATATGAATGTGTGTAACAGAGCATGATTATCTCAAAAGTTGATTCTGTTCACCTGGACGTAGCGTTTTCAGTGGGAGAAACATTTCATCACTCAGTCAAGTGACTTCTTTAGTCTCAGCTGACTCCAGGTTTCACCAATACTTTGTAGAACCACCTTTTGCTGCAATTACAGCTGCCAGTCTTTTAGGGTATGTTTCTACCAGCTTTGCACATCTAGAGACTGAAATCCTTGCCCATTCTTCTTTGCAAAACAGCTCCAGCTCAGTCAGATAAGATTGACAGCGTTTGTGAACAGCATTTTTCAAATCTTGCCACAGAATCTCCATTGGATTTAGACACCAAACAGGTCAGGGATTAGGCAACAAGAAGATTTCTCAAGCCTTGAACATCCCATGGAGCACTGTTCAAGCGATCATTCAGAAATGGAAGTAGTATGACACAACTGTAAACCTACCAAGACAAGGCCGTCCACCTAAACTCACAGGCCGAACAAGGAGAGCACTGATCAGAAATGCAGCCAAGAGGCCCATGGTGACTCTGGACGAGATGCAGAGATCTACAGCTCAGGTGGGGGAATCTGTCCATAGGATAACTATTAGTCGTGCACTGCACAAACATGGCCTTTATGGAAGAGTGGCAAGAAGAAAGCCATTGTTAACAGAAAACCATAAGAAGTCCAGTTTGCTGTTTGCCACAAGCCATGTGGGGGACACAGCAAACATGTGGAAGAAGGTGCTCTGGTCAGATGAGACCAAAATGGAACTTTTTGGCCAAAATGCAAAATCCTATGTGTGGCGGAAAACTAACACTGCACATCACTCTGAACACACCATCCCCACTGTCAAATATGGTGGTGGCAGCATCATGCTCTGGGGTGCTTCTCTTCAGCAGGGACAGGGAAGCTGGTCAGAGTTGATGGGAAGATGGATGGAGCCAAATACAGGGCAATCTTGGAAGAAAACCTCTTGGACTCTTCAAAAGACTTGAGACTGGGACGGAGGTTCACCTTCCAGCAGGACAATGACCCCAAACATAAAGCCAGGGCAACAATGGAATGGTTTAAAACAGAACATATCCATGTGCTAGTATGGCCCAGTCAAAGTTCAGATGTAATCCAATCGAAAATCTGTGGCAAGATCTGAAAACTGCTGTTCAGAAACGCTCCATCTAATCTGACTGAGCTGGAGCTGTTTTTCAAAGAATAATGGGCAATTTCAGTCTCTAGATGTGCAAAGCTGGTAGAGACATACCCTAAAACAGGGGTCCCCAATCTCAGTCCACGAGGGCCAGTGTCCCTGCAGGTTTTAGATCTCACCCTGGGTAAACATACCTGAATCACATGATTAGCTCATTACCAGGCCTCTGGAGAACTTCAAGACATGTTAAGAAGATAATTTATCCATTTAAATCAGCTGTGATGGATCAAGGACACATCTAAAACCTGCAGGGACACTGGGCCTTGTGGACTGAGATTGGGGACCCCTGCCCTAAAAGACTGGCAGCTGCAATTACAGCTACCAGTGCAAAGGTGGTTCAACAAAGTATTGGCTCAGGGGGCTGAATAATTACGCACACCTCACTTTTCAGTTATTTATTTGTGAAAAATGTTTGGAATCATGTATGATTTTCGTTCCACTTCTCACGTGTACACCACTTAGTATTGGTCTTCCATGTGGAATTTCAATACAACTGATTCATGTTTGAGGCTGTAATGTGACAAAATATGGAAAAGTTCAATACTTTTGCAATCCACTGTGAATCATTTTTAAGACCCAGTCATTAGAGACTCTTAATGAGTGTTTTCTGGGGTTCCCACCAGCGTGGAATTACCAAAAAATAGTGAGGGAACAGCCTTATGAAACTGGAAAATACCGTCGTGTAATCCATTAATTTCGACAAAGTAACTGTATTCTGAATACACAATTTTAAACGGTAACTGTAACGGAATACAGTTACTCATATTTTGTATTTTTTTTAAATTTTGTACCTCTCCGTGAATCACTACATTATCGTGGTGGAAGGGTTTGTGTGTCCCAGAGATCCCAGGGGCTATATTGTCTGGGGGCTTTTGCCCCCTGGTAGGGTCTCCCATGGCAAATTGGTCCTGGGTGAGAGACCAGACAAAGAGCGATTCAGAAGACTCTTATGAAGAAAACATCAAGGGAACAGTTTACCCTAGGGTTACCGGGGCCCCGCCCTGGAGCCAGGCCCGGGGAGGGTGCCCGAGGGAGAGCGTCTGGTTGCCGGGCCTTAGCCCATGGGGCCCGGCCAGGCACAGCCCGAAAAGGGGACATGGGCCCATCCTCCCGCAGGCCCACCACCCACAGGAGGCACCATAGTGGCCGGGAGCATTGTGTGCCGGGCGGCAGCCAGGAGCAGAGGCCCTGGCGGACTGGTCCCTGGCTGCCAAGACTGGCAATCGGAACATGAGGGTTTGTTCCCTGCGCCTTAGTGTCGGGAAACGGGTCCTGACTGTCATCTGCACTTATGCGCCGAGTGGCAGTTCAGAGTACCCAGCCTTCTTAGAGTCCCTGGGTGGGGTGCTGGAAGGTGCTCCACCTGGAGACTCTGTTGTCCTGCTAGGGGACTTCAATGCTCACGTGGGTAACGACAGTGAGACCTGGAGGGGCGTGATTGGGAGGAACGGCCTCCCTGATCTGAACCCGAGCGGTGTTTTGTTATTGGACTTGTGTGCAAATCACAGTTTAACATATCAAACACCTTGATCGAAAATAAGAGTGTCCATAAGTGCACGTGGCACCAGGACACTCTAGGCCGCAGGTCGATGATCGATTTTGTAAACGTATCACCAGACCTGCGACCATATGTTCTGGACACACGGGTAAAGAGAGGGGCTGAGCCGTCAACTGATCACCACCTGGTGGTGAGTTGGATCAGGTGGCGGGGGAGGATGCTTTACAGACCCGGTGCACCTAAATGCATAGCGAGAGTGTGCTGGGAACGTCTAGCAGAGGCCCCAGTCCGCGAGATCTTTAACGCACACCTCCGGCAGAGCTTCAACAGCATTCTGAGGGAGACTGAGGACATTAAGTCCGAATGGACCACGTTCAGCATCTCCATTGCCGAAGCTGCTGCATTGAGCTGTGGCCGCAAGGTGGTTGGTGCCTGCCGTGGTGGTTATCCCGAACCAAATGGTGGACACCAGAGGTGAAGGGAGCCACTAGGCTGAAGAAGGAGTCCTATCGGGCTTGGTTAGCCTGTGGGACTCCGGAGGCAGCCAACAGGTATCGACAGGCCAAGCAGAATGCGGCTCGGGCAGTGGCTGAAGCAAAAACTCGGGTGTGGGAGGAGTTTGGAGAGGCCATGGAAAAATACTTTCGGACTGCCTCGAAGAGATTCTGGCAAACCGTCAGGAAAGCGGTGCTCTACCTGCACTGTGTATAGTGCTGGCGGAGCGCTGCTGACTTTGAATATTGTCAGGCGGTGGAAGGAATACTTCGAGGACCTCCTTAATCCCACTGACACGTCTTCCAAGGAGGAAGCAGAGTCTGGGGATGAGGGGAATGACCTGCCAATTTCCAGGGGCAAGGTCACTGAGGCAGTTAAACAACTCCTTGATGGCAGAGCCCCTGGTGTTGATGAGGTCCACCCCAAGTTCCCGAAGGCCCTGGATGTTGTAGAGTTGTCCTGGTTGACACGCCTCTACAATGTTGTGTGGAGATCAGGGGCAGTACCCCTGGACTGGCAGACAAGGTTGCTGGTCCCCATCTTCAAGAAGGGGGACCGGGGGGTGTTTTCCAACTACAGGGGGGATCACACTCCTCAGCCTCCCTGGGAAAGTCCATGCCAGGATACTGGAAAGGAGAGTTCGTCCGCTAGTCGACAGGTGCAGACCCCGGACACGCTAGAGAGATTTTATCTGGCCTGGGAATGCCTTGGTGTTCCCCCAGATAAGCTGGAGGAGGTGGCTGGGGAGAGGGAGATCTGGGCTTCTTTGCTTAGGCTGCTACCTCCAGCGACCCGGCCCCGGATTAAGCGGATGAAGATGGATGGATGGAATACGTAACGGCGGTACATGTATTGCATTATTCCCCAACACTGCTGATCAATAATCAAAGAACACACAGATAATAATAATGATAATAATAATAATAATAATAATAATAATAATAATGATAATGATAATACATTTTATTTGAAAGCGCTTTTCAAAACACTCAAGGACACTGTACACAGTAGAATAATAAAAGCAACATAAAAGCCAGCAGTTTACACAATCATAAAAGCATAAGACATAAAACAAATATAAAATAGCAGAGTGGAGAGGTTATGTGGGATAAGCTATTTTGAACAAGTGAGTTTTGAGTTGGAACATAAAGGGAGAGAAGGAAGAGATATTTCTTAAATCAGGAGGTAGGGATTTCCAGAGTTGAGGAGCAGAGCAGCTGAAAGCCCTGCTGCTCATGGTGGCAAGATGGGGGGAAGGGACAGAGAGTGAAAGGGAAGAAGAGCATCTAAGACACCGACATGGGATGGGCAGCTGAACCAGATCAGACAGATATGGAGGAGAGAATTGATGAATAGCCTTAAATGTGTATGAGTATTTTGAAATTGATACGATATTTGACTGGGAGCCAATGAAGCTGCTGCAGGACAGGAGTGATGTGATGGATAGAAGGGGTCCTGGTGGTAATACTGGCAGCAGAGTTCTGGATGCGTTGAAGCTTGTGGATGGATTTTTGAGTAAGACCAAAAAGAAGCAAATTACAATAATCAATCTGGGAAGTAACAAGGCTATGGACAAGAACACCAGTTGCATGTGGAGTGAGAAAAGGACAGAGATGGTTAATGTTGCGCAAATATGCAGACTGAGTGACATTATTAATGTGTGAATTGAAAGATAGAGTACTGTCAAGGATGACAACCAAACATTCCACAGAGGAAGAAACGAGACTGGCCAGTTATTGATAGTAACAGAGAAACTGTTGGTTCTGGATAATGTTGATTTAGTGCCTACCAAGAGGAGGTCGGATTTATTGGAGTATGGGACATACCGATGGAGGCTAGCCTACTGAGAAGAATAGAGCCAGAAATGGTGTCAAAAGCAGCACTCAGATCGAGAAGAATAAGAATGCAAAGTAAACCGGAGTCAGCTGCCATAAAAAGACCATTGGTTATTTTCTAACTGATTGATCTGCCATCAGAGGATTCTGTTCCTGATGTCCCTTATTTGATCCTGGTCCTGGACTCTCCCTGCAGTGGAGACACAAGACGGTCAGACACAGACACAGACACACACACACACACACACACACACACACACACACACACACACACACACACAAACCTCTGATTTTGAGCTGGACTGTCTTTCCTCTGATGCAGATGTTCTTAGTGTAGACATCACATCTGTATCTCCCACTGTCTCTGTGTGTGGGGTGTTTCAGGGTCAGACTGAGGTCTCCAGTTTTGAGGAGGTCTTTATGTATTTTCACTCGGTCTCTATATAGTAGGTGCAGCCTGTGAGGCTGGTCAGAGCCATTCTCGTACATATGGGCCAACATTAATGGATCACAATGTGACCACTCCACTTTAGCAGCCTCAGGCAGGTTTTCGTTGGTTTTGAAGGGCAGCTGTACAGACTCCGCCCCCTCCTCCACCTCCACATGGCAGTCTGAGAGGACAACAAACACAACATGAGCTATACAAAGGCTGCATCTCAATTCAAAATCTGCATCCTTCTGAGGCTGCTTTTGAAGTCTGATTACGTCACAACAACACAGGTTATGTCCAGCAACACTTAAAAAAGGGAACAACTCAATTATCTAAGCAGTTAATTAAGTGTTGCTGGAATCCCTGCGTTGTGAGTTTTTTTATCCTTTCCATGCATCTTGGAAGTAGGTGAAGTTGTGTCAGAAATGTTTGCTGCGATTACGTCACAGCGATGCGATGAAGTCTGTCCCAATTCGAAGGCTGCTCCAAATGCGGCCAACAAATGCGTCCTTCATTCCCCGAATTTGAAAGATGGGTCAGGTGTATCCTTGGTGGCCCAACCTATCCCAGAATTCTTAGCACAGCAGTGGGTGTGTATAATTTTTTTGAATAAAAAAACAAACAAACGTCTGATTACTGGTTTTATTTATTAAATACCTGTTTTTTGTGTTATCATTATGGCTGAATGTTAAATTAATCGTTCTAGTGTTGAGTGAACAATTTGATTTTTGTAGTTTTGTCTGTGTCACGGCTAGACGGTCCTCACCGGTCGCCTTGCCAATTTTTGTTGTGTTTGTGTGTACTTTGTGGTGTTCTCCTCTCCATCCTGTGCATGTGTGTTTGTATGCGGGAACATGTACTTCCGGAAGCCGTAGCATGGAACGGCAGCTGACCCGGGGGGAGTATCCTGAGCTGGAATCGCCGCACCTGTGCTTAATAACTTTGCCGGCTGCTACTAATCCGAAGCAGACCTATTTAACGGTGTGGTCGGGTCACAACCAATGCTGGAACGTTGAGCTAAATCGGGTAGCGTCGTTGCGATTAGTGTACCTAGTGTGTGAAGGAGAGAGAACGTTTAAGTTACCGTGCGTGTGTTTTTCTCATCTTTCTCATCTCCAATCCCAGGATCCAGGGATTGGAGGAGGAGCAGGCACAAGAAGAAGTTGTTTTGGATTATCACTGCACTGTCACCGCGGGGAGAAGTCACTGTATCACTGCACTGCCCTTTTGGATTACAGACTCGAACTGTTGCCTTATTTTTTCATTATATATAAATTCACTGTCACTCTGCAAGGAATCTCGCACCTGAGTCCATTAACCCTATTCACTATGATAGTCTGTGTTGGATATCTTTTGTTACTTTTCCTATGTAATGCGAAAATGGCCTATGATACTTTTGAGTTGACTTGAACTCATTTAGATTATTCATCATGTTGCACAACACACATCCAATTATAGATTTGTTTGGGAATATTTTAATAATTCTAAGCCTTTGGAGGAAGAAATTATTGTTCTGAAATATTATTCTGTTGGTGTTGATCATGAAAGAGTGTCTGTGAATGTTCTCAGTCATCCAGGTCATCGTAGTCTAAGGAGCTTAGAAAGAAAAGCATCTGGACTTCTTTAGGTTGCTTGAAGATGTTTCATCTCTCACCTGAGAAGCTTCTTCAGTTCTAGGGTCAAATGGTGGAGAGTCCCAGATTTAAACCCCACAAAGAGGGACAAAAGGAGCCCCTGATGATCCTCTACCTAATTGCATGAGCCAAGGTGTGAAAACGGGTGTGGATCACAATCAGCCAGGGTTTTGGGTGAGCTCATTGTTAAACCTGGCCCCACCTTGTCATGTGATTTCCTGAGGTCAGATGGCCCAGGGTGTGAGTGGGCGTTGAGGCGTCTGGGGAGGGAACTCAAAACTGGATTATAGATGGCAGACAGTTGGTGTCATAAACCACCACCTCTGTTCAAAGATGGTCGCTCACAGTGGACATAAATGGCTTCTTTCACTCCTCTTTCAAACCATCTGTCCTCTCTGTCCAAAATGTGAACGTTGGCATCCTCGAAAGAGTGACCTTTGTAGGGCTGGGTATCATCACTGATTTCTAGAATCAATTGGATTGGATTCGATTCTATTTGAATGTGGTAAATTTTGCCTCAGACATTCAGAAATATCATAATTCAGATCAGTACATTTACATATTTTTGTATCTATAAAAAGGAAGCTGACACACGCAAGACTTTATCAAAGGTGTGAGCATCACAGCAGACGCCTTTGTGTCAAAGTAGCTGAAGATAAAACACAGAAAAACATGAAGGTGATTTTCCTGGCCTGGGATTTTATAAAAATATTCTGCAGTACATCAAAAACGAAAGAAAACCATTAATCAACATATGAACGTTACCTCTGACGTTACAGCGGTTTTATTAGAGACACGGCTAAGCGTTTTGCATTTTGCATAATTTTAAAAAGTTTAAATTGGTTCAGAAGCCTGTTGAACGGCAGAAATTGGGTTTTCTTTTCGGAAGTAAGTAAAGGAATGAATAAACAGCAGCCGTCAGCGCTGTAAACTACAGTAGACTTGTGCGAAACAAGCAAGCAAATAATGCAGAAAACAGATTTTTAGATGGGAAACTGTTCTTGAAGTATACAGAGAGAGGAAGAGAGAGAGAGAGAGCTGTGCATGAAGTGTGATTTTATCGTGGTAGAAACTAAACAGTAAAAGTCAGAGGGAATTCATGACGATGTTTATGTGAAGCGTAGTTTGGATTGTCTTTTGCTGCTGGTTCAGTCAATATTGTTTGGAGAGAGATAAAACTAACAGCTTTAGAATCAGTGCAAAAAGGGAGTAAACACACAGCACGGACCCGCCGAAACATCAGAATCAGCGAGCAGTCGGCTTTCAGCCCTGACCGTGTCCGTGCAGTTGGGTGAGAAAGGCGACATCTCACTGCTTCTGATCCGTCGGCGGGTCTGCGCTTTGTGTTTACATCTTTGTGCAGAATCCGTGTACCTGCTCTCATTTACTGTTTTAGCTGTTTGGTGGTTGTTGAAATTTTGTGAGGTTTAACCTGAAATTCTGGCTTTTCGGGCAAAATAAATTTATATTAAAAAATCGATTCAGGATTTTAATGAATCGATATCACGTTATCCAAGTCAGAATTGATTTTAATCGATAAATCGATGATCAAAACCCACCCCTAGACCTTTGTCCTTTAGATGCAGATGGACTGCTGAGTCTTGTCCCATGGAGGTGACTCTTCTATGTTGTGTCATGCACTTGTGAAGTTGCTGTTTGGTCTCTCCAATGTACGTCTTCACCCGAAAACCAAAACTCCAAAACACAAACTTAACAATGTGGTGTATCCTGTACAGTGCAGCAAGGAATGCCCAGAAGTTCACAATGGAGAGACTAGTGGACTAGAAAAAGAGAGCATACTTTATTGGCTTCCTGTTAAATCCAGAATCGAATTCAAAATCCTGCTCCTCATATACAACATCTTAAATAACCAGACCCGTCTTATCTTAATGACCTTGTAGTGCCATATCACCCTATTAGAGCACTTCGCTCTCACACTGCAGGCTTACTTGTTGTTCCTAGAGTATTTAAAAGTAGAATGGGAGGCAGAGCCTTCAGTTTTCAGGCCCCTCTTCTGTGGAACCAGCTTCCAGTTTTGATTCGGGAGACAGACACTATCTCTACTTTCAAGATTAGGCTTAAAACTTTCCTTTTTCCTAAAGCATATAGTTAGGGCTGGACCAGGTGACCCTGAATCCTCCCTTAGTTATGTTGCAATAGACGTAGGCTGCCGGGGATTCCCATGATGCATTGAGTTTTTCCTTTCCAGTCACCTTTCTCACTCACCATGTGTTAACAGACCTCTCTGCATTGAATCATATCTGTTATTAATCTCTGTCTCTCTTCCACAGCATGTCTTTATCCCGTTTTCCTTCTCTCACCCCAACCGGTCGCAGCAGATGGCCCCGCCCCTCCCTGAGCCTGGTTCTGCCGGAGGTTTCTTCCTGTTAAAAGGGAGTTTTTCCTTCCCACTGTCGCCAAAGTGCTTGCTCATATGGGGTCATATGATTGTTGGGTTTTTACAGTGTGTATTATTGTAGGGTTTACCTTACAATATAAAGTGCCTTGTGGTGACTGTTGTTGTGATTTGGCGCTATATAAATGAAAAGGATTTGAAATGAGTGAGTTCGTCTTTTTTTCTAATTTGAATTGAATTTAGGCAAATTTTCAGGTTTTGAACCCTTCTGCTGGTTGAACATTCACTCACACTGAGGTGGAAGCCTGCTACTGGTGGAAAACCACTAGAAAACATTCAGTGGCATCATGGACTTTGTTTAGTTCCCTGATGTAGGCCTATGTGCTAATACATGTTCTTACAAAATTTAAAGGCATTGGAATTGTATTTTAAAAAGGGAGAACCTTGTAGCGTTTTTTTTTTAATATATATATAAGCCTATATGTATCCTTCCATAAGCACCTGAAATAGAAATGGGTTGAATCCTTTTCAACAACTGAAACCACATTTGTGATTAGGAACAAAGGATATTTAGATTCTGGACACAGACATGAGCATGGCTGAATAGCAAAAAATTAGAAGATGAAATGATGCGAGAGTCAGGAAGTCCAGGAAGTCTGTCATCAGTGACAAGGCAGGAAAAAAAAGACAAACAATGGATCAAACCTTTGACTTGGAGCACCAGCTTTTTTGATCCGAGGATCTTTCCACCGCTCCAAACTTTACAGATGAAGGTTCCACTGTCACAGTCTGTGGGGTATTTCAGGGTCAGACTGAGGTCTCCAGTTTTCAGCAGGTCTTCATTTATCTTTGTTCGGCCTCTGTAAAACTGGTCCTGTTCTTCGGACTGGTAAGAACCGTTTTCATACACGTGAACTGTTCTGGAGCTCCCATCTTTCCACTCCACTTTAGTATCTTCAGGTAGGTTTTCTATGGTTTTGAACGGCATACAGAAAGACACCACTCCTGAATCCACCTCCAACTGACAGTCTGGGAGGAAAACAAATACAAAATTAGAAATTCTGATTAGATGAGAGATGAGCTACTGTCATGAATATAGATGTCTAATAAAGCAGTTATTAGCACAGAGCTGATGATGACTATAATATATTTCTTAATCCTTTTGTATATAAGGTCATGGACTTATGATCAAAGTTCTCCTTAGTTTCTTTCCCTTATGAAGGCTCAGTGCTTTGCTTTATTTACCTCAGTCTCCCCAACAGTGCTCAAGATCAAAACTTCATCACCCTCGTTAGAGCTCTTAACTCCATCTGTTTCACTTGGATCTCTTACAAGCATTGGTCCTCCATTACTGTCTATCGTTAAAAGCTCACTGAGGCAAAGTTGTGTCCGGTCTTAGCATCTTGAGGTAATTGTCATGGTCCAGGTGATTGCTGGGTTCTTCCTCAGTGCCGACGTTTCTACCCGTGGGCAGAACCACCTCATCAACGCTGACAGGCTGTAACTGTATGTAATTTGATCTGCCGGCTTCTTAAGACCAACGCTCGCAATCACACTTTGCCAGATAGTCTGCAAACATGCAAAATCACTGGATACTGCTAAGTCAGTGCCCTAAACTGCCTGAAGACATAGTTGGTCAGATCGCAGTTTCTCTCACATGCTCACCTGACTGCATCCCCATCCAGCATTCTGATTCTCATGGATTTCATCATCGGATCACATGTCCTCTCACCCGGACCCTCTTTCCCTCTACTAAGCTACACCTCCGCCTGCTCCAAAGTACGACTGTTTTTCATTCACTATGTTCACCTTGAAATGGCATCCGAGCTTACTAGCTAACTCCTGTTTCCCTCGTTTACAGTGACTACTCCAATTTAACAGTGTTTCCTGAAAACCCTCTCCTGTCTGATCATTTTCTGATAACATCTGCATTTTCAATAATTGATTACACAGCAGTGGGGAGTAGAGTTTATTACAGTAGATGTCTTTCTGAAAGTGCTGTAACTTAGTTTAAGAATATAATCCACCCACTGTTATCATCTTCAATGCCCTGTACCAACATAGAGCAGAGCAGCTATCTGAACGCTACTCCAACAGAGGTCGATTATGTTGTTAATAATTTTACCTCCTCACTATGTACAACTCTGGATACTGTAGCTCCTGTGAAAACTAAGGTCTCAAATCAGAAGTACCTGACTCCGTGGTATAATTCTCAAACACGTAGCCTAAAGCAGATAACTCGTAAGCTGGAGAGGAAATGGCGTGTCACAAATTTAGAGGATCATCATTTAGCCTGGAGAAATAGTTTGCTGCTTTATAAGAAAGCCCTCCGCAGGTTTCTCTTCAGCACTGTAGCCAGGCTGAGAAAACTCAGAGCTCTACTGAGCCAACCATCCCTTTAACGTTAACTAGTAATGACTTCATGAACTTTTTCACAAATGAAATTTTTATCATTAGAGTAAAAATTACCAATAATCATCCCACAGATGTAATATTATCTAAAGCTACTTACAGTACCATTGATATTCATTTAACTGTTTTTCTCCAACTGATCTTTCTGAGTTAACTTCAATAATTACTTCCTCCAAACCATCAACGTGTCTTTTAGACCCCATTCCTACAAAACTGCTCAAAGAAGTCCTGCCATTAATTAATTCTTCGATCTTAAATATGATCAACCTATCTCTAATAATCGGCTACGTACCACAGGCCTTCAAGCTGGCTGTAGTTAAACCTTTACTCAAAAAGCCATCTCTAGACCCAGCAGTCTTAGCTAATTATAGGCCAATCTCCAACCTTCCTTTCATTTCAAAAATCCTTAAAAGAGTAGTTGTCAAACAGCTAACAGATCATCTGCAGAGGAATCAATCAATCAATGATTTAGTCGCCACATGCAGGTTGCCCTGTAGTGAAATGGGACACCCCCCCCCCCCCCCGACCTTACACACACAACACAGACAACACATGGGGATACAGGTCGGAGATCGGTAGCATTACAGAAAAACACTTAAATGTACATTACAATGGGAAGGTACAAGAGGAAAAAACAGAGACCTCTAGTCATGCTGGGCTCCTATGGGAGGACAGCATGAGAACAGGAAACAAAAAAACCCTCCTCTGCACAGAAAGCATATAAATGTCCACAGCACAACATTACGGAGCAGGTGACAAGCCACAGGGATGGGTGGGGGGTGAGGAATAATCCAAAGCAAACACAGCAGTCATCCTGCCCTGCGCTATTATTCCAGCGTGGGCCCAGACCTGCCGTGTTCCCCAGGAGCATCGAAGGCGTTTGGAATGGGAGGGGGGATGAGTGAGTGTATATCAGTGTATGTGTATGTGTGTGCGTGTCCAGAGTTCAGCTGAGACAGTGTCCTTCGCCCTGTCAGGCTAAGTAAACAGTCTTCCATTGAACTTCTCCAAGATGTAATCCAATTTGCGCTCAGAGGTGTTATTCTGAGTATTCACGGCAGCCGTAAGCTTCTCCAAGATCTTATCCGTGCTGCACTCAATGAGCCCATTCTGAGAACTCACACCTCGTCCCATCATTTCAATCCCAGCGGGCAGCCTTGTGGGGGTTTGAACAGCAGGTTCCGCTTTCTTAATAAGCCAGGGCCAAGCCAGCTCTGATCAGCAAGAACCCTGTTATCATGGTTCAGAATAGGTAGATATCTTCAGCGTCTTTAATCGACACTCCCGCCAGGCACACGATTCTCCATTTCTGCCACCCATCCATCATGTATCCGGCAGGGAAAGTACCACCCGGACACTTAGGCTCACCCGAGCCCAGACATCTCGTTGAGAAAAGGGTGTCAATAGCATTCAGGGACCAGTTGATCAAATCCATAATTCGCTTTTAGGTTTTAGAAACAGACTGTGAGAGAGTGTTCCAGGGAAAAGTAATACAAAAAACATGAGACTAGACAAGGACATAAGAGGCTAAGCAGGGAAGATAAGTGAAGTAAGTGCGAAGAAAAGTGCGACCGCCTTCGCCAAGAGAGAGAATGGCTTATTTGAAGAGTTTCCGTCAGGTTTCAGAGCTCATCACAGCACAGAAACAGCTTTAGTGAAGGTTACAAATGATCTTCTTATGGCCTCTGACAGTGGACTCATCTCTGTGCTTGTCCTGCTAGACCTCAGTGCTGCGTTTGATACTGTCAACCATAATATCCTATTAGAGTGATTAGAACATGCTGTAGGTATTACAGGTACTGCACTGCAGTGGTTTGTATCATATCTGTCTAATAGACTCCAATTTGTACATGTAAATGGAGAGTCGTCTTCACACACTAAGGTCAGTTATGGTGTTCCACAGGGTTCAGTGCTAGGACCAATTCTATTTACATTATACATGCTTCCCTTAGGCAGCATCATTAGAAGACATAGCATAAATTTTCACTGCTATGGAGATGACACGCAGCTCTATCTATCCATGAAGCCAGGTAACACACACCAATTAGTTAAACTGCAGGAATGTCTTAAAGACATAAAGACCTGGATGGCCGCTAACTTTCTGCTCCTTAATTCAGATAAAACTGAGGTTATTGTACTCGGCCCTGAAAATCTTAGAAATATGGTATCTAAGCAGATCCTTACTCTGGATGGCATTACCTTGGCCTCCAGTAACACTGTGAGGAACCTTGGAGTCATTTTTGACCAGGACATGTCCTTCAACGCACATATTAAACAAATATGTAAGACTGCTTTCTTCCATTTGCGCAACATTTCTAAAGTTGGAAAAATATCCTGTCTTTTAGTGATGCTGAAAAACTAGTTCATGCATTTATTACTTCCAGGCTGGACTACTGTAATTCACTATTATCAGGAAGTCCTAAAAACTCCCTGAAAACCCTTCAGTTAATCCAAAATGCTGGAGCAAGGCCCCGTCTAATCATAATGACCTTGTAGTACCACATCACCCTATTAGAGCACTTCGCTCTCGCACTGCAGGCCATATTTATTACTTCCAGTCTGGACTACTCTAATTCATTACTATCAGGATGTACTAAAAACAGTTAATCCAAAATGCTGCAGCAAGAGTACTGACAGGGACTAGAAAGAGAGAGCAGATTTCTCCTGTTTTGGCTTCCCTTCATTGGCTTCCTGTTAAATCTAGAATTGAATTCAAAATCCTGCTCCTCACATACAAGGTCTGAAATAATCAGGCCCCATCTTATCTTAATGACCTTGTAGTACCATATCACCCTATTAGAGCACTTCACTCGCAGTTTCCAGTTTGGATTCGGGAGACAGACACTTTCTCTACTTTTAAGATTAGGCTTAAAACTTTCCTTTTTGCTAAAGCAAAAAGTTAGGGCTGGACCAGGTGACCCTGAATCCTCCCTTAGTTATGCTGCAATAGACGTAGGCTGCCGGGGGATTCCTGGGGATTCCCATGATGCATTGAGTTTTTCCTTTCTCTTTACCTTTCTCACTCACTATGTGTTAATAGACCTCTTTGCATTGAATCATATCTGTTATTAATCTCTGTCTCTCTTCCACAGCATGTCTTTATCCTGTTTTCCTTCTCTCACCCCAACCTGTCACGGCAGCCACTCCTCCCTGAGCCTGGTTCTGCCGGAGGTTTCTTCCTGTTAAAAGGGAGTTTTTCCTTCCCACTGTCGCCAAAGTGCTTGCTTATAGGGGGTCATATGATTGTTGGGTTTTTCTCTGTATCTATTATTATAGGACATATTTTACAATATAAAGCGCCTTGAGGTGACTTTTGTTTTGATTTGGCACTATATAAATAAAACTAATTTGATTTGAATTGTTTCCCTCTGTGCGCCATTTAAGTTTATACTGTCATGGTCACCACACCCCTCGTTTGTGGCACCTGTATGTAATTTGCTGGGAGGCTCTTAAGACCAGCGTTCTCAAACATTCCTCGCCGGAATGTCAGCTAACCCACGTTAGTGAGAGTCATAGCTCGGTAAACCCTGTTTTGCTGTTTTCGTCAAGCTAACCCTGTCTACTTGCCTCTGCAGCTTCACGGTGGATTGGATCTTGCTGCCTGTAACCACTCAACTCCCCGTCGCTGGCCTGCTTACTATTCTCGGCGCTATTCACCTGCCTGCCTCCCTGCCCAACACTTCACAGTGAGTGTACACAAACTGGTTTAGCCTCACTCGGACCACTAATCCCCTCCTAGCCTCGCCGTCAACCCAGACAAGTAAGACTATGTATTTTGTTGCCACCACTTCTTGGACTGCTGCGTGGGGCTCGCATTGCCTCTACACTCCTTTCATTACAGTGACTCAGAGAAACCCTGTGGCCCTGTACCTTGTATGCCTGCTCCGGAAAATCCCAAATAACCTGCCCAGCCCGATAAAGAGACTATTTCCTTTGGACTTTGCTGCTGCACACGCAGTGAGATTCTTGTTTACTGGTTTAACAATTATTTTGGAGATAGTCTAGCCAGGACTTGTTTACTTTCTCAGCATCCCTAGTAACAGCTTTACCTGCTAGCCCTTGCCAATCACAGTGTGTTTGTAGCTATAGATTCTTAGTACCATAATCAGAAACTTTATGTTAGTAGGTAGCCAGTGTTCAGAGGTCTATGTTTTCCCTCTCGCCCTTAGTTCACGTATAGCATTTTTGTTTCTTTTTACCTCCTTCGTGGTGTGCCATTTTTTGAGTGCCAAAATAAATTGTTCGTTTGCACTATACCTCCGAGCCTCCGTGTGGTGTCTGCATTTGAGTCCACTTACCTGTGTCTGGTCGCCCGGTCGTGACATATGGTTTATCTTTGAAGTGCTCCTTGCCTTTCTGTTTGCTCTGTGTACCTACACGAACTCTGTAAATAAAGTCTTTTGTTCTCAGATCTAGTGTTTCTGAGTGAAAAATGATATGGAATGGAATGCCTTGAAAGACAGGCCAAATTTCTGTCTAAAAAGGTGGAGGACTTGGAAGGAAGAAGTCGGCGTAATAACATCCGAATCCTCGGCATCCCTGAGAAAGAAGAAGGTACAGATGCACGTACTTTCATGGAGAAGTTTATATGGGACATTTTGAAAATCCCCCCTCCTGTCCTGGAGAGAGCGCACAGGATAATCACAAGTCAAACCAATCGAGAACTTTTATAATTAAGTGCTTAAGTTACAGAGATCGTGAATGCATCATGAAAGCCGCTAGGACGACAAAAGAACTGACGTATAAGGACAACAAGATAGCCTTCCTGCCGGACCTGCCTGCAGAGACATATAGACAGCAGCGTCAGTACGATGGTGTGAGGAAGAAGCTGCGGGAGATTGGACTGTGGAAACATCGGATCATTTATCCAGCGAGGCTGCTTTTGACCAACGAGGAACGTACGCATGTATTCGATACACCAGCAGACGTGGACGCCTACATTAAGAGCCTCAATCAAGTACAAGATGTTTGATAAGGTATATGATGGTAGATCACTAATTCTGTTCTAACTGTATTTATGAACCACACTGGACAGAACAATTTATTATATTGCCAAAGGGTTGTTATAACAAAGCTGGGTTGTTTTGTTCTCTTAACAAGAGTTACTAGTAATTTCACTTATTGTGTCAAATGTGTGAGAGTAAAAACTTGACAAGGTGGATTTATTTCTATTGTTATTATTATTATTATTATTTTTCTTTAGTTAAATTCTTTTATTTAATTGTAATTACTCTAACAACTGTTGCTAAACTTGGGTGAATAGTTCCTTGGTTTAGGGTGGACATGTTCCAAGAAGTGGGCGGAAGTACTTTTGGGGTTAAGGGATGCCTGTATGTTCTTACACAGGCTGGGGTGTGGGAAGGGTTGCTCTCTCAAATCGGTAAATTCTCAACATGGTACAGTGCTTTTCTTTTGTACATATATGTGTGTATTTATGTAATAGTACAGCTTTAACATATGTGAATATATATGGCAGAAGTATTGATTGACTGTGTTTCTTGGAACTGCAGAGGTCTGCGTAAGTTAGTAAAAATAAAACAAATCATTAGTAGGAAAATCAAAGAATCAGCGGTCCTGTTGCTCTATTTTCACCTGTTTAGCAGGAGTGGGGCAGGCGGAGATTTGCCGTGGTGCAGGTGTGTCGCAGCTGTCATATGAGTGGAAGAATCCAGGAGTTTCTCTGTGAATTTCACATTCCCGTATGGTAGCGCACTCGGTGCTTGTACGGAAGTTTAGGGGTTTTTTTCGCTGTAAAAAGAAGTTTTCTTCCCACGCACAACGGACACTAATGTTTTTGTCACTTTTTACGGAATCAAACTCAAAGTAAGGTCAGTACTTCCACGCTTTAAACGCTGCATGCTCATACTCTCTCCCGCACTTGATATATTATCCATTGATCTCTACACAACTGTTGCCACGAACGTCGCACTCGCTTACGTCATTGTCAAGAGCCACTCTTGCAAAAAAAATCACAGTTTTAGTAACGCAGTAACGCAGCGTGCTCACAGGAAAGTAACAGTAATCTAATTACCTTTTTTGCAATAGTAATTAAGTGTGCCTATGTAATGGCACACTTATTACTATTCAACAGATTTATTATTCGTAGTATTATTATTATTTTTCTTCCGCCTGAAATTATGAACTAGTGAATCTAGTCCCTTACTTTACTCTTTACTTGAAAAAAGTAATTGTATTGCAATAACGCGTTACTGCCCATCTATGGTGCAGACGTCCGCTTTTCCCTTTTTGTTACCGGGTGGATTTCAAGCGCACTTCAAAGAAGTCTAACAGGAAGGACTCCTCAGCTGTGGAGTCTCCAGCTGTCCACGCCCACATCAGAGTAGTACCAAGGCTTTAACCAGGCTTTTATTGTGAAACACTGAACTTGTGAAAAAGTCAGCCTGAATATCTCCAACTGTGACGTTTCCTCTGAAGCAGCAGAATTCAAAATGTGCTACGTGTTATTTTGTAAGAGAAGAAGTCAGAGAGTGAGATGGCAACTATCCCATGGGAAAGGATGAAAGAGACAGAGAGAAGACACATCCACGGAGGAGAGATATGGAAGTAACATGTAGCAGCTGATGAAGATGGTCAGACAGACGGGCTGGGCACACAGAGGACTTTATGATCTGTTCTTAAATTCAGTCCAACATGGATCATTTCTGCTCAGAGTCCAATCATCTCTGGAAACTTGCCACTGAGCTTACATGGATTTGACAATCAGCTGTGACATAGGAAAACATGAGGTGGGAAACTCTGGAGAAGATTTTTTTTTCTCTACAGGGGAGGCTCGCACATCTAATCTGCTCACAATCACTCAACTCACTTCAACAACATGCTGACTCAGTCACTGATTTGGACTAAACTAACTAAACTATTGATGTTATCAAAACTTGAATTATGCCAGAGGTTTTTATTTTGAAGTTATTTATATTATTTGAATGGATTGAATATAGATTTAAACTAAAAGCTTTCAGAGAATAAACTCCTACATGACCTATAACCTTTGACCTGTATCCACAGCACTGACCTCTGACTTTCAGCTCCACCTTTCTCTTCAGCAGGATGTTTCCCTCCCTGCTGTAGACGGTGCAGGTGTAGGTGTCTATGTCATAGTCTGTGGGGTATTTCAGGGTCAGACTGAGGTCTCCAGTTTTCAGCAGGTCTTCATTCATCTTTGTTCTTTTTCTGTAAGCCTGGTGCTGTTCTTCAGTGTGGTCAGAGGCGTTCTCATACATGTGGATCTTGCTGTCATGTAAGCACTTCCACTCCACCTTAGCGTCTTCAGGCAGCTGAAGTGTGATTTTGCAGGGCAGCTGCACAGACGTAACCCCTGAATCCACCTCCACCTCCACCTGGGGGACTGAGAGGATAACAAAGCACAACATGAGCGTGGGTGGAGACATTTGTGTTGACTCTAACAGGCCGAATGCTGCTGCTTCACTGGTAATTCAGTTCAATTCATTTTTATTTATTCAGCACCAAATCACAACAACAGTCTCTTCAAGGTGCTTTATATTGTAAGGTAAACCCTGATGGTGCTGCCTAAGTGAAGGATGTATAACGTAAGCAGAATCGGTCCTAGCACTGAACCCTGTGGAACATAATTAACCTTAGAGTATGAAGAGGACTCTCCATTTACATGAGATAGATATGATACCGACCACTGCAGCGTAGTACCTGTAATACCTACAGCATGCTCGAATCATGCTAATAGAATATTTTGGTCAACAGTATCAAACGCTTCACTGAGATCTAGTAGGACAAGCACAGAGATGAGTCCACTGTCAGAGGCCATAAGAAGATCATTTGTAACCTTCACTACAATACAATACAATTTTATTCATATAGCACGTTTAAAACCAGGGGGTACACCAAAGTACAGTAAGGAATAACGGTAAATGATTACACTGAACAGTAAGTCATTAAAACAAGGTACAACAGAGAAAATAGAGAAACATTTAGAAGCTAGTAGAAAAATTGCTGCCAAATCGCCCCGCTTGCCTGTGCTTCGAGATGTACTAACAGAGACTTGGAGGAGAGAGACCTAATATTTAATAATCCGCATTTCACTGTTTTACTCTTTGGTTCAGGTGTGGATACTGTATTGTTCTTTCTTTGTGATTTTTTATGTTTAAGTTGTTTATTGCTGGTTTTTAGTTTGTTTTTTGTCTGTTTGGGAGCTGACACAGTCTCTGTGGAGATGGGTTTTTGGGGGGGTAGCAGGAGGAGAGACGCGTGTAAGACTGCAACTCTGTTTCCTGGTCCCAACTCTGGATAGTCATATTTTGGGGGGGTTTAATAAATTGGTCCATATTTCTAGAAATGAGAGCTGGTCCATCCAAAGTGGGATGGATGCCGTCTCTCCTAACAAGACCAGGTTTCCTCCAGAAGGTTTGCCAATTATCTATGAAGCCCACATCGTTTCTGGGACACCACTCAGACAGCCAGCAATTTAAGGAGAACATGCAGCTAAACATGTCACTCCTGGTCTGATTAGGGAGGGGACCAGAGAAAACTACAGAGTCCGACATTGTTTTGGCAAAGTTACACACGATTCAATATTGATTTTAGTGACCTCCGATTGGCGTAACCGGGTGTCATTACTGCCGACGTGAATTATGATCTTACTGTATTTACGTTTACCCTTAGCCAGCAGTTTTAAATTTCCTTCAATGTCGCCTGCTCTGGCCCCTGGAAGACAATTGACTATGGTTGCTGGTGTCTCTAGCTTCACATGTCTGAGAACAGAATCACCAATTACCAGAGATTGACCCCCGGCGGGTGTGTCGCCGAGTGGGGAAAAACGGTTAGACACATGAACAGGTTGGTGGTGTACCTGGGGCTTCTGTTTAGGACTATGCTTCCTCCTCACCGTCACCCAGCCGCCCTCTTTCCCCAGCTGCTTGGGGTCTGCCGGGGAACAGCTACCGGGGCCTACGCTATCTTCGGCTGCACCAGCTACAGGGGCCTGGCTAGCTACGGGTGAATGAAGGGTGCGAAGCCGAGTCTCCAATTCAGTAATCCTGGCCTCCAGAGCTGCAAATATGCTACAGTGTATTTTTTGCATAAAGGTATGAAATAGTATAGGTATAAAATAAAATATAGTTATAGTTATAAAGGTATAAAACAGAATAGCTTTAATGTTTTTTCTTTAAAATTTGAGTATGAACTTCTACAAAATGCAGCAAGACATATAAAAAACAGTTTTATTATAAAATACGCTCTATAAAATTCATATCGGTATCAGCGGATATCAAAATTTATGATATCGGTATCAAACATCAAAAAGTGTATTTAAATCGTGTATTTAAAACTACAGCTGTGCTGGTATGGTTAGCGAGACTGCTTGTCAGTGCACTGTTATGGTGTCTGTCTCCCAAGAATGCTTGTGTTTAGTATTAAAGGTATTAGCTTCGTGCTAATCGGTATCTGCAGGCTTTATTAATTAAATTTCCATAACATCGTGCAGAAAAATGTTCAGTGTTCTATGGATCAATATTACTGCTGCACATGTTTAAGGCTGAGCTCTTTTCAAATCCTTTCTATTGTGTTGAATCTGCAGTAATGCATCATATTCTATAAAATCATATGTTTGTAGTGGCTGTCCTGTGAGGACCACGTATCTCTAAATAAACAGCTGTTAATGAGCTGACAAACACAGGCCTACAGCTGGATTTGAAAAAGTCCATTCAATAGAAAATCAACAATCACAGCTGGATTCAAAGGCTTGAGCTCTGTGTGACATGGTTACCTGTCAGTATCTACAGGGGGATTCAAATATGAAGGAAACATGAAGGTGGTGCATTAGAAAAACTGCTGCTTTCAAGTGCAGAGCAACAAACTATTTGAACTGATCCAACTTTATTAACACAGACAAAGATTTGTGGATCAGCTGCTGTTTGCTGCTATAGATATAATCCAGCTGATGTGGGAGAACTACATGTGACACTTTGATGCAGCAATGAATCTGACTGATTTCTTTCCATTTTCAAAGGTTGATGCATCAGTTAAAGTCCTTAAAAAGCTCAGAAATAAAGAGAAAGGTTGGTTAAAGCAAAGAGAGGCACTGGCAGCATTTAAGACACTAAACAAGAGAAACAGATCAGAGAACATCAGACTGAATAAGTGGAATAAAGTGAAACAGAGAACTAACGCTCCCTAAGAATGGAGCTGTCAGAGGAAGAGAGCAGCAAACTGAAAGTCTCTGTTAGCTGCAGAGCTCTGAAACTTCTCACAGCTTTGGATGATAACATGGAGAAAGGATGTGGAGATTTTCACAGCTCTGCTAGAAATCATCTTCTAGTTATTGTGACTCAGATATAACTGATTATAGATGAGGACCAAAGAAGGTTTTTACTGAGATTTGAACTGACTTAGCTTAGCCTGTGTTTTAGCCACATGCTAAACAAACACATGTTCAGAAACTAGAAGATGTTACCTTTCAGATGAAGTCTCACAGATGAACTTTGCTCCTACAGTTCATCTGCTGAAGCTTTTACATTTGGGTGGAAATCAAATAAAAATCAGCCAAAAACATCAGACATGCTAACACTGTAACATTATTGGATGGAGCCACTGAGACTGAACCACCATCATGAGTCTGACCTCTGATCTTTCACCTGTATCTACAGCACTGACCTCTGACTTTCAGCTCCACTTGTTTCTTCAGCAGGATGTTTCCCTCCCAGCTGTAGACGGTGCAGATGTAGGTCTTTGTCTCTGTGGGGTGTTTCAGGGTAAGACTGAGGTCTCCAGTTTTCAGCAGGTCTTTATTTATCTTTGTTCGGTTTCTGTAAACCTGGTGCTGATCGTCAGGCTGGTCAGAGCCGTTCTCATACACGTGGACCTTCCTGTGGTAGATGGAACCTTCCTTCCACTCCACTTTAACGTCTTCAGGCAGGTGAAGTGTGGTTTTGCAGGGCAGCTGGACAGACTCCACCCCTGAATCCACATCCACCTTGTAAACTGAGAGGAAAAAAGCACAACATCAGCTGTAGTAAAAGTAACTCTCCATCGTATGGCTTTTGGCACATAATTTATTCCTGTTCTTCTCTATCTCAGCGCGGCTTTTGATTCCATTTATCACAATATGCTCCTACAGAAACAGGAACGCACTGTTGGTATTAAAGAAATTATGCTGTAGTGGTTTCAATCATATATATCTAATAGATTCCAATTTGTTCATGTAAATTAGGATCCTTCTTCACTTCTTCACTCACTAAAATTATGAAGTTCCATGAATATGAATATTGTATATTCATAATTGAATATACAATTTCAGCACCATAAGGCGCACCTAAAATCCTTTAATTTTCCCAAAAATTGTCAGTGCGCCTTATAATCCGGTGCACCTTACGTATAAATTCTGCTTGTGCTGCTCACTGACCTCGAACCAATTTTATGTGGTACACAGCGCTCAAAAATGTGTCAAACAATGTTTTAGTATGACTTTGGTAAGCTATGAAGCCACGTTGTTTGATGGATTGTCAGAGCATTACGGCTACCATAGTCAGGCGCCTCGCAGAGTAATCTGGGTCCAAAACTCCATCCACTTCAGGTCCCAAAGTCAAACGAACACTGCGGCATCACTGAGAGTTACAAACTGTCTAAATTCTTTCATCGTTAATAAGATGATCAGTAGGGTTGCCAACTCCCTGAAAAATAAATAAGGGACTCCTCATGGCCAGGGCCGGGTGACCACCCTTCCCAGTGTGGTGAATTTTGTAGCTCTTTTTTGTGTGTGTGTGTGTGTGTGAAATTGTTTTTTTAACCATTTGACTTGAATTTGATTTAAGTAGATGCATATTCTTTGTGATATGACCATATGGGAAACAAATGATCATTTAGCCATTTATTTTTAGCTCAAACTGACAACATTAACACAATAAAACAGGTCTCTTTCTTAAACAGAAGCCTGTCATGCTTAACTTTTGAGAATGTAAGTAAATCTTTCTTTAAAAGAACTCTGTCCTGCTTAACTTAAAATTATATAAATTAATAGAAAACAATAGAACGAAAAACATTCTTGTAACAGTGCACATTTAGTGCATTTAGTACAATTGGCTTCAGCTGAGGTATTATTTCAGCTTTTCTAACGCTAATCAGCTGCTGCCGTTTGTAAACCCGCTTGTTCCCATGATTACGCATCATAACTCATCATCATTATTCATCTATGTATTACTTTTATGTATTAGTCATCTATTTGTTGTAATCATCTATCCTTGCAGTTGTTTATTACACAAAATAAATTATATTATCACACTTCTGGCCACATAGCGCTGATATTAATAATAATAATAATGCATTGGATTTATATAGCGCTTTTCAAGGCACCCAAAGCGCTTTACAATGACATTATTCATTCACGCTCACATTCACACACTGGTGGAGGCAAGCTACGGTTGTAGCCACAGCTGCCCTGGGGCAGACTGACAGAAGCGAGGCTGCCATATCGCGCCATCAGCCCCTCTGGCCATATTCACTGCACATGCCCATATTAACCTTAACCAGAGGGTTTAAAAAAACAAACCAGTGTTTACATACCATATCTGCTTCTGCCGTGGCCTGGTGGACAAAAAATTGGTTAAGGGTTCCCCGAGCTTTCACGCCCCTCATGTTCTTCATGTGCCCACCATTAGAAGCATGCCTATGGAAAAAGTGCACCGGCACACAGTGCAGTGCGCTTTATAGGTGTTATCGTGCACTTTTCCAGCCAGGTGTTTAACTTTTCCCATTCCTCCCTGTACCTTTGCAGCCTTTTTTTTCCTTTCTCTGAGGGGAACAAACATTGCTGGTCTAATGCTGGTCTAATGCTGGGCTTACACTGTGAGATTTTTGGCCCATTTTGAGCCGATTTTTGAGTCGTGCAATCGTTTTGGTGATCGGACCGATTTTGGCCTTCATCGTGTAGTATATGGGGGGTAATGAGAAGCGATTAATGCTGGTCGTGAGGATTTCACACCTCACGAACACATAAACGTTGGTGAAAAAGATGGAGCAGCACGGCTGTGCAGCGTGTGAGCTGGACACAAGTGATGGAGGCACAACTTGTAGAACTTTGGAAAGCTCATCTGAACCTTTTCGATGTGGCCTCACAAAATTATTACGACCACAACAACCGTAAAAATAGTTGGATCTACATTGCTGCTCAATCACAGCTGCCTGATCAATGTTTTTCATTAGCAATTTAGCAAAGTTGATGGTGGTGGTGTGCGTGTCTGTGTGAGTGAAAGACAGAGAGGGAGAGCGAGCGACAGAATTTCTGTTATAACCTTCATTTTATGGAGGCACAGTGTGAGCACTCAGGTCGCATCAGAGCATCGGGCCGTATAGTGTGAGACCTGCATCATGACCTACGAACTTATAACCCCTGCGAGTCAATTGTGCAGTTTGAGCAGGAGCTGAATAATGCGACTAAAAAAAATCGCACAGTGTCTGCCCAGCTTTAGGTGTACTGTCGTCCGAGACTTGCACCGCAGTGTCGGCGTTTGTTTCCCTGTTGGCCATGCTTCTTGTTGTGGTCATCTGTTGTCTTCCGGTATTTTCTCTGTAAGCGACCTTTCCTCGACCAATGAGCTAAGCGGTAATCTGAATGGTCATACTCGAATTGTCATAAGTGTGCTGTCAGCTCATTGGTCACAAAGCAGGAGAGGGGCTGGGAATTATGTTTTCAAACAAAGCATTAATTCCATTAACATTTATAGACTACTTTTGATTCTCACTGTATTACGGGACAAAGTGCGTCCCTTTTCAGCTCAATACGGGACGTGTACTTTTGTTTCTAAATACGGGACGATTCCATTTTTCAAGGGACGGTTGGCAACCCTAATGATCAGTGTTACAAGTTACAAGTTAGTAGGAAGTTAGCTCGCTAGTTTCCACCTAATCATGACATACCATGTTCTGACTGAGAGATTTCTGAAAAAATTCAAACGTACAGCTCTGCTATCACTTCCGACATAATACAGAAAACTAAACAGCAGTGACTATTGTAGGGTTACTGAAGTTGGACTAGCTGGTATATAATGAACTGCTACATGATCGCTAGCAACACAGCTATGTTAGCATAACATAAACACAGTGAAGCTGGAGGAATAACGCTAACTTTTTTCCACTCAATAAAAGTAAACGGGAGGGTTCCTGATGGTTAGAGACAAATGCAATAGCATGGCAGGATGCTGTAAACGGACCAAACTTCAGTCAGGAGAACAACTGAGATAATCCATCCACAATATGAAGTTAGTCATTAATATACTGCAACAACATGGGAATAGAGCAGCTGTGACAGAATTTAACATGAATGAATCAATGGTACGGAAGTGGAGGAAGCAAGACCAATGAGTTGAGTAAAGTTTGACTTATCTGACTTTTTTTTAACTTAATGCGCCTTATAATCCAGTATGCCTTATGTATGAAAACAGACCTGTTCCTCAACAGAGTGCCTTATAATCCGGAAAATACAATATCAGTTGATATCCGGTCACCAGCACACATCTTAAAAACCGCTGAATTTTAGTTCTCAGTGAAGGTTAAACACTGGACTTATTTAACTCAGGTTCTGTCTGTCGGGTCACCTTTACTGATTTATTCACAACTGAGCAAATCAGTTTGGCTCAGACTAAAGTGTTATGACTTCATAGTTTTACTAAAGTTTAAAGTCTCACTGGAGCACATGTTGGACTGAATCATTCACTTGTTTTTTTTAATGTGATGTTCATATGTGTTAGGCTTCTTTAACCTTGAATTTTGAATTCAAACTAACAAAAAAAGATTATACAAGGAGGAAAGAAAACATGAATTTCGACTGAGAGGAGCAGCGTTTGAACGTGGATGTTGATGCTGTTCGTGTAGAATCAAGCCCATCCAGGAATAATTACATAATGTTTTTAATATTTATTTAGATGTATTCTAAGCACCAGCTGTCTGTTAGAATTTAAGTCCCCTAAAATAAAAATAAAATCAGATTTACCCAACAAGTTAAATTAAAAGGTAAATCTAAATTGCCTATTGGTGTGAATGTCAGTAGAAATGTCTGTCTCCCTGTGTGACCTGACCAGTTGCACCCTCCCTGTCATCTTAAGGTAGCTGATAGGCTCCAGCCCACCTGTGACCCTGACATGGATAAGCGGAAAAGAATGTATAGATGGAGGGATGGAGAATCAGATTAACATCTGATTTGTGTGTGGTTTAAAAAACATTTAGCAGATATTGGTGTTTCAGTGATGTTACATTTAACTGTAGAAGGCTTTTTAGAAACTATGAAACACATCGCGCAGACTTTTGGATGCTAGAAGACAACTAATAATGCTCATAAATGAGACTAACGGCAGAAAGTTGTCCTGTGTGTTGTTAACTGCCCCTGTTGTTCCAGGTGAGAGATGGTGGTGTGGAGCACTGCAAAAAATGCGTCTTCAGTTGATCTGTTAGCTCTGTATGCGAACTGGAGTGGGTTGAGTGTGGGTGGAAGGCAGCACATTATGTGACGCAGGACCAGTTTCTCGAAACACCTCATTAAGACTGCTAATGTTGGTTCGCTTAGGCAATTTTAGGCATGGCCGGTACAGGAATGGGACAGTGAAGCATTCAAGATCTTGGTGAAGACCCCAGCCAGCTGGTCTGTACATTCTTTTCGGACCCTTCTGGCCACCCCATCTGGACTGGTGGCCTTCCTGGGGTTCACTGTCCTCACCTCACCTCATGTTCCTGCTGCATGAGGCTTGGGCTGCTGCTGCTGTCCGATGTTTGAGCTCTGGCTGCCTCTGTTTCCTTTACCTCAAAGCATACAAAGAAGTGGTTCAGCTCCTTCGCAAGGGTTGCGGTACCTTCAGTCAATGTGGTATTTCCAGGTTTGTAGTTGGTTAGGTGCTGAACCTCCTGTCATACGTTGTTCATAAGTTGTTGTTGGTCTTAAATCTTCCTCTTCTGCACTGACGGTGAACCGTGTGGCATGCTAACTCAATAGCGTAGTCTGGGCTTGATGGCTGCAGCCAAGTGTCTGTAAGTAGTATAATGCTGCTGTCCCGTACACACTTGTTGAAGTAGTCTGTAATCTTAATTCGTTGATTTTATTGGTTATGGGCCTAATGTTGGAAAGGAAAATACTCTGAAGCAATTGCTTAAATGGTTGTTTCTTTATCCATGCTAGTGCACCCCCCCCCCCGCCAGCCATGCTTTTGAGACAGAGACAGAGGCTGAAAGGCACGGCCTAAAATATGAAACAGGAAAAGAGCACCGTGTAATCTATGTATTTCAACAAAATAACTGTATTCTGAATATCACCATTTTAAACAGTAAGTGTAAAGGAATACAGTTACTCATATTTTGTATTTTAAATATATAAAAAAACAAAGCACCAAATGTGAGGAGCAGTGAGCCGCTGTATTAGGGGTGTCGCCATCTTAGCTATATAACTTCAGGGTTAACTCTGGGTTAGGTGTTTCCTGTGGTTCTTACCACAGTACATCACCATGGTAACGTATGCTGCAACCCTTACCTGCTCTGGAACAGGTTAAATTCCAGATTAATTTTACATATATGATCTTAATAGAGGACACAGACACTGTAATTGTTGACCTCATATCAAATGTGTACGTAGACTGAATCTACGTGCAAAGTTTGTTTTTATATCTAGTCTTTGCTCGCAAACCTTTAAACAGCAGTGAGTCTGCAGCTGAGAGAATACAAACTTAAGCTGAGCAGGTTTGATAGTTTCTCTTTAATTTCAAGTTAAGTTAAAAGTTCCAGGAAGGTTGGAGGGACAGGTGTGTGGAGTTAATGAGGACTGCCTCTCTTCTGCCGTGATATAGTCAAGCTGGAGCAGAGAGTAGAGGGGAGAGTTGGCATGCAGCTGGGAGTGTGTACGTGCCGAACCGAACGACAAAGAAACTGCCAATGGTGTGTTACATAAATGAAAGAGAACATAAACTCTGTATCTGTTTAAGTATAAGAGCCCTTTGTTTGGGTGGACCGCTAGACTCCTAGCACCAGCTTTGGGGAGTCGTTCACAGGGTCATATCTTGACACACACACACACACAAGCATGCCTATAGGTACACAGACAAGGTATTCCTTGTTCACATGTATGCTTGTCTAAAACGTCATATATTAATGAACTTATGCATAGTCATGTAACCTCAATAAAGAGCAGTGTTACGAGGGAGCAGACGAGAGCGACTGGGGTTCGATTGGAATGAACCGCGCTCGTCACAGTTCTCTCCCTCGTGCACAAGATCAAAGAGCTCTGCTTGGTGTCCAATCCTTTTTGCTGTCGTAGTAGATTTTGTAGATTTTTGTTTAGCACATGTTCGCCTTTGTTTGAGTTTTGTGTTTATATTTATGTTTATGTTTACCAGCCAAAATAAATGATTCACTTTTGTTTAACCCCTGTTTTGCCTCCCTGCATATCTGCAATTGGGTCCACCTTTTCACATCTTTGAACAGTCAGCTCCTGCTGACTGTGACAATCAACATTATCTCTTTTAATAAAGATTATGTACTCATACACAATCCAGTGAAATACACACACTGTTTAGTAAAGTCATGTTGTGGAGCTGTTTCACTGATCAATGACTGAGTCTGAAGGAGGTTTTCTGACTTCTGGAACAAACCTGGAAGTTTCTCTTCAGCTCTCTGTATCAGCTGTTTGTAACTCTCAACTCTTTCAGCTTCTGGAACAAGTTTGTGTGAGCCACAGTCAAGGAGCCACCAGAGGACACCTGCTAACCATCGGCATTATGGGTAGTGTAGTAGGAGACACTCACCTGACATGAAATACTGCTGAAAATGAAATAAAAGAACCCCAGAGACAATGAGAACAAGAACCAGAAGAACCAGGAGAACCAGGAGAGCTTTGGCCCAGGTTGGAAACCATTCTGTGGAAAAACACAAAGAACTATGTGACCTTTGACCTTTGACTGAACAACAATAATGAATTAGATTATAGTCCTGTACGTCAATCATAGAGCCAAAATTGTTTTTTCAGACAGTGTTAAAATAATTAAAAAATAAACAATTCTGAGTGATGTCAGAAAAAACAGGTGCTTTTTTTCTGACCTTTGACCTGTAGTTGTATGTTTGTCACTGTCCTTTGTCCTCCTGTCCTCTTGTCTTTGATGGAGCAGGTGTAGGTGGCACTGTCAGACAGTTGGAGGTTGGTCAGGGTCAGGCTGAGGTCTCCAGTTTCCAGAGCGTCAGTCTTCATGGATGTTCGGCCGCTGTAACGCTGGTTTTGATCTTTCAGTTCGTCTCCTTGAGGCTGACGCTGGTGGACGGTTGGAGGACTGAGGTCAGAGCGACTCCACATCACTGAGGGGTCAGTCAGATCAAAAGTGGGAAATTCACAGGGTAGGATGAATGAGTCCCCCTCATACAGCTCCACAGTCAAAGCATGCTGGGAAACTGGGGAGAGACAGGCAGAGATTTCATGTGTCACTATGAGGTAAAGATCAAGTTTAGACACATTTACAAAAGTCAGAAGACAGAATGACAGAAACATTTAGCAACTTAACAACTTACAAATAAAAAAAAGAGGTCAGACTGCAGGTCAGAGGCAGGAAGTGTATCTAACAAAAATGTCAAACAAAAAGCCCAAACTCGGGAAACAAGATAGCACCATGAGAATTTCTGACAACAACCCAACAAAAACTGAGGGGATGTTCTAATAGCCCCCAAATTTTAACTACTCTTTTGCACCTCATGTGGTTGTGATAGTTGCTACTATGAGTGTTTGGGGTCTGACAGACACAAGTCCTTCAGTCAGCTTTGTGCAGCAGACCGGCTCACAGTGGTGATTTTGGGATTGCGAAACAAACACTTCACTACTACACTGAAAGTTTGAGAAGGATAATGCACTAGTCCCCCATTGAATGTACAAATATAGTTGTATTTTTTTAGTTGTTAATCATCTCATCTGATTTTGAGGACAGAGATTTGCTTATTCCTTTTGCATTGCCCTGCCTATTGAGAAACCTTACACCGGGTCATTTGCATCCTAGCTGTCATTGGATGTTTACCTGGGGAGAGGGTGAGTGGGGGTTCTCTGCCAAGTGTTGTGTGAGCCTGTGCACAAAAAGCATGAGTGAGAGATGAAACCATCTCATTTGTGCCTTTTCCTATTTCAATTACAGGAGGAAACTGGAGTGGAAACTCCAGCATAACAGCATGAGAGAGGTGTGGAGTGCCATGGAGTTATCATCACTGGATTCAGGTCAACCAGTATTAGGGGATGCTACAGAGCTAATGAGTTTAATTTGTTTTTCAATAGATTTGATGCTGCAGTGACTGCTCACACCCCTGTAAGCAGTCACCCCTGTAGTCACCTGTAAATCAGCCTGAAATCCAGAGCCACACCACTGATTCCTCAAGTGAAGGTCCTGCCACCCCTCCCCCACCTATCACTTTCACTGATGACCAGGTTCAGAGGCAATGAGGAGACACCACTCAGGCAAGTCTGCTGGACAAGAAAGAATGAGTCCATCCTTCCTCAAGGCCTGTGCCCTTGAGCTTTGTGAAGACTTTCATAAACTGCTCAGACCACATCATAAAGGATTAGTCTAGTCTCTCTGGACAAACCGGCGAGCACTGTGAGGGTCATGTTTTTGTTTTTTTTTTACTTTTCCAGGGCATTCAACACCATCAGGCTGACCCTCCTGGGTGGCAAGCTGACACCGATGGAGGTGGATGCTTCTCTGGTGTCTTGGATTGTTGATTATCTGACAGGAACACCTAATATGTGTGTCTTACACATTGTGTCTCTGACAAGGTAATCAGCAACACAGGGGCATCACAAGGGACTGTCGTCTCCCTCTTCCTCTTCACCCTCTATACCACAGACTTCAGCCGCTGCACAGAGACCTGCCATGTTCAGACATTTTCTGATGTCTCTGTGGTGGTTCGAGGCATCAGCAGGGGTGATGAGTCAGAGTACCGGGCTGTGGTTGACTCCTTTGTCACGTGGTGCAAGAAAAATCATCTGCAGCTCAACGTGGCACAGGCAGCCTCTGCCCTGGTGTAGGTGGCCATCTGGTGCAACTGGGGGGCTCTTCAACTGGTGGGGACTGCGTCCTGGCCCACCTCGCAATTTTAAATGCATGTAGACATTGAGGGTTTTCAGGA
The DNA here is from genome assembly GCF_001858045.2 of Oreochromis niloticus. NCBI lineage: Eukaryota > Metazoa > Chordata > Actinopteri > Cichliformes > Cichlidae > Oreochromis > Oreochromis niloticus. The sequence continues at coordinate 80,064,874 of NC_031967.2, read as the reverse complement.
AGTGCCTTGCTGACACCTGCTGCTCTCTGGCAGGAAGCACCATGCCCTCCCATGTTTTAAATGCACTTTAGAGCAGCACACAGTAACAGTACATATGAGCAAGTGGAGGGAGGTATGGGGTCTTCACACACCCCATCTTCTGTTAGCTATTGGGATGGAGGGGCTGGGAGGATGAGTTGGTCATCCAGTTGGGGTCTGGGATGTGGGGCTTCCATGGTACTTGGAGCTCGGGGAGGTCTTTTTGTCTGTACCCAAGGGAAAAGGGTAATATCTGGGTTAAGGTGCCGTTTCCCCCCTGTATCTGGATCTGGGGTACAGAGTATGTGTACAGTGTCCATTTGCATGCTTGTGTCTGTGTGTGCCTGTACGTCTGTCTACATGTCAGGTTGGGTCTTAGACTCCACCTCTCTGGGAACATCTAAGGCCCTCCTTTTCTCCAAGGTATGGAGGCCTATCTCCCCTCACCACACTCCCTGCTGGTGGCTGATGCCCTCAGACGTTGGTGCGTTGGTGGTTATGGTGTCTGGGGCTGGGCACTCAAGTATGTACCGGCTCACTCCCAGTGGCTGCTTGGCGGGGTCTGGCACCCTTGGCTCTGCCAGGCCCCTGCCGGGGATGGGGGCCCCTCAGGCCTCTGGCCTGGGGTTTCGTCCACTGTGGTGCGGGGGTAGCCTGCAGGCATGTCACTGCAGCCTCTGGCTTCTGCTCCGTGGCTGCTGGGTGACCCCTCGTCTGGGGCACTTCTCAGCTCTTCCCAGGACGGTGGCACGGGTGCCTCTCCAATGGTCCTCTTTGGGATCTCGCACTCGAGGGTGACTCCGAAAGTGTTTGGGGCCTGAATTGCCTCCATGCCTGCTTCATGTTTGTACATGTGTGTGCCTGTGTGTACTGTAACTGTTTTCAATAAAAAGGCTACGAGGGAGGCTGCTTTTTTTTGAAGAAGTTGGTTAGGGTGACGGGTGAGGAGCGTTCAGCTCCAATAGCTTGGTTCAGACCAACCTTCCCCTGCTAGCAAGTAAAAACTGGTTGAAGATGTTTGTCTTCTTTTTGTCATTAACAAGAATAAGTCTCTAAACTAGCGGGGCCTAGGGAAGTGCAGACCCAACACCGCCGCTCCGGGAAAATGAGTCATACTGATGACGAACCTAATACTGTCTACCATGTAACGTGCCTTATGCTCTTCGCCCTCGAGTGGAGGCTGATCTGAAACGCCTGACTGAGCTTGGGGTGATCACACCAGTGGAGCCCGTGGTGGCTGTCAACAAGAAGGATGGCTCATTGAGACTGTGTGGCGATTTCAAGGTCACTCTCAATTCGCAGCTCTGTGTGGATAAGTACCCACTTCCACGCATTGAGGGCCCGTTTGCTTCTCTAGCAGGGGGTCAGCATTTCAGTAAGCTTGACTTAGCAAATGCCTATCTACAGATGGAGGTAGAAGAGGAGTCTAAGAAACTGCTGACCTTTTCAACTCAAAAAGGGCTGTTCTGTTTCAATCGTTTACCTTTTGGAGTGGCATCGTCATCAGCATTATTTCAGAAGGCTATGGATCAATTGCTTCTCAGCCTGCCATACACCCATTGTTATCTGGATGGCATCCTCGCCAGTGGACCTGACAAAAAGACACACCTGAAAACCTTTGAGGCAGTTTTGAGAAGGCTGCAAGACTATAGCCTGCATTTCAAACAGGAGAAGTGCCTGTTTGTCCAGAAATCAGTGGAATACCTGGGCCACATAATTGATGTGGCAGGGTTACACAAATTACCGGAAAAGGAGTGTGCCGTTATGGAAGCTCCAGCAACAGTTAATGTCAGACAGTTACGTTCTATTTTGGAAATGCTCAACTATTATGGACGTTTCATACCTGATTTAGCTAAGGTCCTGAAACCGCTGAATGAGCTGTTCAGTAAAGAGAAGAAATGGCAGTGGACATCAGCCTGTGAATCAGCTTTCAAGAAAGCCAAAGAACGTCTGGCCTCACCAGAAATACTCACCCACTACAATCCTGAACTGCCTCTCCCTTTGGCGTGTGACGCTTCACCAGATGGAGTTGGGACCATGCTCTCACACGTCCTGATTGATGGCCAAGAACGGCCAATTGCTTGTGCTTCACGAACTCTCAGCAAAGCAGAACGAAACTATGCTCAGATCGAGAGGGAGGCGTTGGCGATAGTTTTTTCTAGTGCCCAAGTTTCATCAGTAACTCCATGGTAAGAAGTTCAGCTTGCTCACTGATCATCACCCACTGACTTCCATTCTGAGTCCAGTAAAAGGTACACCATCAATGGCAGCTTCGAGAAAGCAGCTTTGGTTGCTCCTACTGTTGGCACATAATAACACCTTGCAGTTTCGGAAGGGTGCACATCATGTCAATGCAGACGGACTGTCACGTTTACCTCTGCCACTTGCACAGAAAGCGAAACGGGGAGTAGTTGAGCGTATATTCTACATATCTCAACTGGACACATTACCAGTCAGTGTCGCTGAGATCAGACGTGACACTGTGTCATGTTATGTCACTTTGTCTCGTGTCCTGGAAATTGTAACAACTGAATGTTTCCCAGCAGCAAAGGACACGGATCATGAGCTGTCACCCTATCTGCTGTGCAGACAACAACTCACAATACAGCAGAGATACCTCATGTGGGGTATAAGGCTTGTTGAGGCTATGTTGTTCATCGGGTACAAAGTGCACTCTCCGTTGGATTTCCTGAAGAATGGTGTTCTGGGGACCACAATACCCATAGAAACACACCAGTCTGTTAAACCACCACCGTCTGAGTGTACGCAGGTTACAGAGACTGTAAGATGTTACCCGGTGAAGACCACTAAGCTACCCGCTTGTTATCGTGATGGGTGAACGTATTGGAGTTGTTCTGTGATAATGTTGGATACTGTAGCTCCTGTGAAAACTAAGGTCTCAAATCAGAAGTACCTGACTCCATGGTATAATTCTCAAACACACAGCCTAAAGCAGATAACTCGTAAGCTGGAGAGAAATGACATGTCACAAATTTAGAAGATTATCATTTAGCCTGGAGAAATAATTTGCTGCTTTATAAGAAAGCCCTCGGCAAAGCCAGAACATCTTACTATTCGTCACTGATTGAAGAAAATCAGAACAACCCCAGGTTTCTATTCAAAATCCTGCTCCTCACATACAAGGTCTTAAATAATCAGGCCCCATCTTATCTTTACCCTTTAAGACCTAACATAGAACCAAGTCTGCCAGAACTTATATTATATTTTTACATGCTGTAGTGCCATTTTTGGGAGCATTTCAAGTTGCTATACATCAATACAACCATTATAGCGCAAATTTTAATAATATGTATGCATTAAGTGCATAGCAATTACATAAATTGCAAAAAAGTGCAATAAACTACAAAAAAATTGAAAATCATTTTTGTTTTTTTAACAAATATTTCTAGTAAGAGAAATTTAAGAGGTTTATCCCTCAAAACTGCAAATACAAAAACGTTGCACAAAATAATTTTCCATCACAGGAAATTTATTTTGAGTGTCTTTATAGTTTTATTTTTGAAATACACCAATTTTTATATACTGCAGGAAAAACGAAAATAAATATTATGATGCAAATTTGCAAAAAAACACAGCATATGCATCAAAATAAATTATTTCCAGCAGTGCAATTTGAGTTCTAAGCATCCCAGAAACGACACAGAAAGTCATAAAGTCAAAGATAACTTTTAAAAACACCAGTATAGGTCCTGAAGGTAAAAAACTACATTTCCGCAACATAACGTCACTTCCGGTTTTGGGCAGATCATGGCGGACATGCGATAGTTCACGCTGATGGACACAGGAAGTGTTAGGAACAGCTGATCGGATCGGCAAAGTGTGTTTCTGGAATATTATGTTTTTGTTGCTGCAAGCGCTTTATATGCAGTTTTTGCAAAACTATATCTGGAAGGAAATCGTGACCTAGGACAAGCTGATGGCATAAGATGTAAGTACAACTCCTTCAGTTTCATATGCAAAAAATATTATTGCGCTAGCTTACGTGGTTGCAGTTCTACCGGGATTTAAAAATAGTTACGCAAAACGGAGCGTGCCCGCTCCGACCGGCTTTAAAGGGTTAATGACCTTGTAGTTAGAGTTGGATGTCTCGAGACCGGTCTCTCGAGACCACTTTTACGTGGTCTTGGTCTCGTCTTGGTCTCGACGGACTTTTGTCTTGGTCTCGGTCTTGGTCTCGACTGACTTTTGTCTTGGTCTCGACGGACTTTTGTCTTGGTCTCGGTCTTGGTCTCGCTGTTTCGGTCTTCCGTTCTCAAATCGACATAGTGTTCGGGAGATTTGGAGTCAACCATCAGCGGAGCGGGGGGTTGGCTTACTGGGCTTAAGCCGGGTCATTTTTTCAGAAGCATGGGGCACCGTCGTAAATTCCCCCTAATTTTGGTATGATCCGAGCTCAGGCACTAGGCGACTGAGCACAACACGCATGTGAGCGAAGGGGGAGAAGCTGCTGCCTGCGAGTTTGCTGCACACAGAGGAGAGCTTAAGTTTGACCAGGTACCAAAGCAAATCATTCGTACTGAACTAATAATGTAAATATGACGGTGTATCACAAAAGATTGATATCAAACTGATCAGTTGGTTGCGTTACTTACTCTTCGAGTGAATCAACAAATGGATAAATAAAAAGCCGAACAACAATGCTGATTTTTTAGAGAGTCTTAGCTTACATTTCATATTTTCAGTTGTTACCCTCCACGGCTAAACAAACTCTCTAAATCGGTTTCAATTGTGTACTGATGAACACAACAATGGACATAAGGAGCTTCTTTCAAAGAAAAAACTCAGGTAGATGTTATTTTATATATTATGCTTTGGATGTTGTTCAGTATATCTATGCAAAACAAGAGGAATTTCAATACACAGCAGTATATTCACAGATGAAACCAGATATTTACATACACTTTAGGGAGAAAACTTTTTTTTTACTGTTAAACATCAATTTAGAGTAAACTTTTGTTTTAGATAAATAAATGTTGAAATATCTTTTGAATTAGTTAAATGTCAGAATAAAAAGAGGGAGCTGTCTATTTTAATCACTTTCATCAAATGTAGGAGTACATATACACTAAGTTTATGGTTCATTAATAAGAAAACGCCAGACGTTTCCATTCTGAGCTGAAGAAGCTTCTGATAGGTTAGTCGAGTCCATGTGAGTAAATTGGTGGCACACCTGTGGATGCATATAAGGCAAAACACAGAGCCTGTTTCTTTGAAATGGGAAAAACAAGAGATGTCAACCAAAACACCAGGAAAAGAATTGTGGAGCTCCATACGTGTGGCTCAATTTTGAATACAATTTGGTGCCATTTGCAATTAAGAAATACAGATAGTTTCTCTTAAAGTTAACAAATATGTTTTTATATTTATCAATCCAAAAAAAAAAAAACATTTAGTCTGATTTGATGTTACAATTAAAAAAGTGTTTGTGTTTTTATCTGAAGAGTTTGTAAATATCTGGTTTCAACTGTATATTTGATGATGTTGGTGTTTGGCTTGATTGTCAGCACAGAGAGGGAGAGAGAGGAGCAGAGAGGGAGAGAGAGGAGAATGAGGACAGAACAGAGATGGAACAAGAGCGGGTGAGACACACATGTTAGTCAAATGGTTGTTTGCCAAAACTCATCAGAACATGTATCTCGTACCCAGTGTTTCTTTTTAGATACCATTTGTTACTTTTCAAATTCTATATTTATTAAGTTATGCAGGTTTGTTAGCACAACAAGGCTAAATAATTATATAAACTTTTCAGAATCTAAATAGTGTACTTTGGTAGAATTAAAAAATAAGTGTAGTGCAGGTCTATGATGATTTTCAGTGCTACTATCATCTAGTTCTGATTCTGGTTCTGTCTTGGTTACTGTTGTAGTCCTGTTTTAATTCCGGATCAGTTCTGGGTCTGGATGAATTGGGGTTTAGTCCCTGTGTCTTGATACAGGCCCGACTTTGTTCTGCCTTGCTGCTTAATTAAAAAACTAGTTTAAGGTGTCCTGCATATGTGATATTTATTTTTTTTCCTATATGAAGTCATTCTTTTTTGAACAAAACTCAAAACAGAGCCTAATAATCTTTCAGTCATTTCTACCCTCATTTAATTTCCTTTCGCTGCTCAGCTCTCAGACAGTGGCTCAGTTATGCTCCAATCCATATTGTGGCCAATCACATGCGAGGATATAGGATAATATCATTATGTGAAAAACAGAGGGTGAGAGACGCGACAGTCAAGTGGAGCGTGCGTCTGTCCTCTCAGTAAGTGAGTGAGACAGTAGACAGCGGTGAGGAGGGCTGTGCGAAAGCAAAAACACATAAATATGCCTGACACCCGTAAACCAAGCAGCATCTGGCTGCAGTTTAAAGACTTTTTTTGTCTCGGTCTTGGTTTTGGTCTTGGTCTCGTCTCGACTCGGTCTCGGTCTTGGTCTCGTCTCAACTTGGTCTTGGTCTTGGTCTTGTCTTGGTCTCGATGCCCTCTGGTCTTGGTCTTGTCTTGGTCTCGGATTAGGCGGTCTTGACTACACGTCTACTTGTAGTGCCATATCACCCTATTAGAGCACTTTGCTCTCGCATTGCAGGCCTACTTGCTGTTCCTAGAGTATTTAAAAGTAGAATGGGAGGGAGAGCCTTCAGTTTTCAGGCCCCTCTTCTGTGGAACCAGCTTCCAGTTTGGATTCAGGAGACAGAGGGCGTTTATCAATATGCGTACTTGTGCGTACTTGCATTCTCGTGTACTCGTGATACGTCATCAGTCGGAGACCAAGTACTGTTCCAAGTACGCATCAACCCGAGAACGCGAAAAAGTCCCGGATGTGTTCTCGATCCTCCCATTTTATCGAGCATGCATCGGTGTGGACTTGGGACAGCTATATATCCCAGAATGCATTTCGTCCAAAACTCAACAGCGGACTCCCGGCACATCGTTTTCAACCCCCCACCCCCCCCCCATCCCCCGCTCGTGGACTTCTCACTACTCAGGTTAAAGAAACCCTAGCAGCTGTCTATAGTATTGAGTGTCCACTAAAATAGAAATAAAAGCGTTCTAACATCTCACTTGCTTGTTTTTATTAAGGTATGTACACGTATGTACATGTACACTATTTTTATTAATAGAGGTTTCACTACTGAGGTTAAAAATGATATATAAGTCACTTAGATCACTTCTAAATGTTAATGTTTGGTTTATTTCAGTGTTTTATTTGTTCCTGAGTAAACCAGTTTGGCTGTGATTACAGTTAAGCTTCATAACATGTTACTCACAGTTAAATTAAGAGGGGACGGCAGTAAAAACTCCGGACCTGTGACATCATCACGTACGCAGGTGTTCCAATTGTACATATCGCGAGTCCGTGCTCGGGTTCTCGGCAGGTACGTACTGCCGTGCGTTCTCGGCGAGTACGTACTCACCGAGAACGCGAGTACGTACTCGCGTACTTGGGCATTGATAAACGGCCAGACACTATCTCTACTTTCAAGATTAGGCTTAATACTTTCCTTTTTGCTAAAGCATATAGTTAGGGCTGGACCAGGTGACCCTGAATCCTCCCTTAGTTATGTTACAATAGACGTAGGCTGCCGGGGATTCCCATGATGCATTGAGTTTTTCCTTTCCAGTCACCTTTCTCACTCAGTACGTGTTAATAGACCTCTCTGCATCGAATCATATCTGTTATTAATCTCTGTCTCTCTTCCACAGCATGTCTTTCATCCTGTTTTCCTTCTCTCACCCCAACCGTCGCAGCAGATGGCCCCGCCCCTCCCTGAGCCTGGTTCTGCCGGAGGTTTCTTCCTGTTAAAAGGGAGTTTTTCCTTCCCACTGTCGCCAAAGTGCTTGCTCATATGGGGTCATATGATTGTTGGGTTTTTCTCTGTACCCATGAAGCGCCTTGAGGTGACTTTTGTTGTGATTTGGCGCTATATAAATAAATTTGGATTGAATTGAATTGAACATAAGCCCTAATTAGTGTGATGACACCACAAGAGGCAATATAACACAGGGGCTATGTTGTCTGATGGCCTTTTGTCCCCTGGTAGAGTCTCGCATGGCAAGTTGGTCCTGGATGAGGGACCAGAAAAAGACCCCTATGAGAAGACCATCGAGGGAACAGTTCACAGGATAGGGTTACTGGGGACCTTCGTTGGAACAAGGCTTGGGGAGGTTGCCCGGGGGTGAGCGTCTGGTGGCCGTGCCTTAGTCTACGGGGCCTGGCCGTTTGCAACCGGAAAAAGGGACATGAGACCAACTTTCTGTAGGCTGACCACCTGCAGGAGGCACCGTAGGGGACAGGTGTATTGTGATCTGGGTGGCGGCCAGGAGCGGAGGTCCTAGCAGACCGATCCCCGGCTACCAAGGCTGGCAATTTGGACACGGAATGTCACCTCTCTGGTGGGGAAAGAGCCTGAGTTGGTGCATGAGGTTGAGAGATATAGTCGGGCTCACCTCAACGCAAGGCTTGGGCTCTAGAACCAACCTCTGTCTGGAGTTGCCCCTGGTGAGAGGCAACGGGTTGGGTATCTTGGTATCCTCTCGGCCTGTATGTTGGGGTATGTCCCAGTGGGCTAGAGGTTTTTTTCCCTGCACCTCCGGGTCCCAACCGTCGTTTGCACTTATGCGCCAAGTAGCAGTTCAGAGCAGAGTACCCAGCCTTCTTGCAGTCCCTGGGTGGGCTACTGGAGGGTGCTCCGCCTGGGGACTACTGGGAGACTTCGTTGCTCTTGCTCACTTGCTCACTTGCTCACGTAGGCAATAACAGTGAGACCCAGGTGGCAGCATCCTTGATCTGAACCTGAGCGGTACTTTGTTATTAGACTTCTGTTTAAAGCTTCTGAAAGATGTCCTGTTGTGTCATGTCAAAAACCTTTATTTAAGTATGAAACTGGGCTCTATGTGTGTGAGATTACTCTGAATGTGAACTGAATTAGTTCGTGAGTAATTAATTATAATGTAAGCGCAACAACAGTTGAGATAACAAGGTCCTGCTGTTATATTGTCAAAGTGCATCACTGCAAGAAAAAAACTGAGTAAATGCAGAGAAAATTACTTAATTAGAGCTCAAAAATGATAAGATTTGCACATTTTCAGAGATAAACTCCCTGTCTCAGACTTCATAGTGGTTTGGTCCTCTTTTTTTTCACAAATTAGCATCCTTGATCTTTTATCCTTATTAACAGATGTGAGTAGAGGAGGCGAGAAGCAACGTAAGATGTCCTTCGTTTGAGCATTTTATTTAGTCATAACCAGAGATGGGCAGTAACGCGTTACTGTAATCTGATTACTTTTTTCAAGTAATGTAAGGGATTACTATTGCAAAAACGGTAATTAGATTACTTTCACGTAGGAACGCTGCGTTACTGCGTTACTAAAACCGTGATTTTTTGCGAGAATGTCTCATGACAGTGACGTAAGTGAGTGCGACGTTCGTGACAACAGCTGTGTGCAGATCAACAATGGACAGTGCGGGAGAGAGTATGAGCATGCAGCGTTTAAAGCGTGGAAGTACTGACCTTACTTTGAGTTTGATTCCATAAAAAGTGTCATGATCCTGGGTCCTTTGACCCAGCGTTTTGTGTTTTTCTTTTATTGTAATTTTGGTGCTGCTCTTCCTCTGTTTAGGTTTTATTCTGTTCTGCCATGTTTTCCTTTGTTATGTCCGCGTTTCGTAGTCTGTGTCCTTGCATGTATTAGTTCCTGTTTTATTGTGAAGGTCTGTGTCTTATGTGAGTGTTTTCAGTTTGCCTCCCTAGTCTCGTCACATTATCACTCCCAGCTGTGTCCCCCACCTGTGTGTAATCTCCCTTTGTTCTCTGAGTGTTTTTAAGTCGTGTCTTCTGTCTTAGTTGTTGCTGGTTCGTCTGCGTTAGTCCCCTCCTTCATTCTGTGTTGTTTACCTCGGCCTCCCTGCGTCTCTCCATCCGTCCTCCCTGCATCTACGTTTCGGGTTTGTTTTGTTAGTTTGCCCAGTTTAGGTTTTCCTGTTTCACCTTCACCCGCGCCATTGCTGTTTGTATTTTCTTTTGTTAAATAAATACTCATCTGCACCAGAGCTGCTGCATTTTGGGTCCTATCTCCAATTCCACACGTCTGCCACACCGGACGTGACAATAAGTGACAAAAACATTAGTGTCCATTGTGCGTGGGAAGAAAACTTCTTTTTACAGCGAAAAAAACCCTAAACTTCCAAGCAAGCACCGAGTGCGCTACGACTATAAAGTGAAATTCACAGAGAAACTCGCGGATTCTTCCACTGACCGCTGCAGCACACCTGCACCAGGGTAAACCTCCGCCTACCCCAGTCCTGCTTTACAGGTGAAAATAGAGCAACAGGACTGCTAGTCTTTGATTTTATTTATTTTCTGCTGTGTTTTACTTTCATCTATTTGAAAGAGTGAGTGTAAACACAAAAAAATATTTTATTTTATGTGCTGGAATGTGCAGAAAATAGGTCTAAATGTTAAACAAATTTCTTCCAGTCAGAGAATGTTGCATATAATTAAGTTTTTGCTTGATGCATAAAGTTAAAAGATTTAAAGTTTAAAGTTTTAAAAAGAGATGTTTCCATTTGATTACATTTTGTATGATGGATTATGCAGAAAAAGTAGAATTGGGCTGAAAGATCTATCGCTTTATCACCTATTCAGGTTGTAAATCATGTTTTTAAAAAGTAACTAAGTAACTAAGCAACTAAGTAATTAATTACTTTTGAAAATAAGTAATTAGTAAAGTAAAGGGATTACTTTTTGGGGAAGTAATCAGTAATTAGTAACTGATTACTTTTTTCAAGTAACTTGGCCAACACTGGTAATAACATTTAAATATCAATTTTGACAAAAATGAATAGCTTTGTTATATTTCAACAACACCTTATTATCTGGCAGCTCATCTCCTAATATGATTTCATGGAGGTTTCCCATTAGTCAACACAACACATTAAAGAGAGAGAGATGAAAGAAAAGCTGATGATGAGAGCAGAGAGAGGAAGGTGTACTTACCGTGCAGGAGGATCACAAACACCACAAACATCTTCATGTTCCTGTCAAACTCAGAGACTCTTTAAAAGCCCTTCAGGACATCAGCTCACAGCAGCTCTCACTTTCCTCTGCTGATCATCTACTGACACTCTCACACTGCTCACACTGTCACAGCTCAGAGTTCAGCTTCACACTTTGTTAAAGCACATCTGTGGAATGAAGTCCGGCCGGCCACAGATCACTTCTGAGGAAAGAGGAGGACGTCGGCTTTCCTCCTAGTTTCACGCCCGAGCGCTCCGGTTGGAGGCGGCTGCTGCGGCCTCACCCTGACACACACAAAGCTCCACCTTCACTCCAGAATCATCCACTGTTTAGGTGAAAGCTTAGGCTTAAAGAGGCGGGGGCACAAAAAGAGACTAAATGAACTGTGATAATTTTACTTGGTAACTTAATTTCAAAACTCAGAACACCTCTTCGGAGTGAGGACGTGCTCAGCCTGTAAAACAAGGAAGTTACTGTATTTTAAGCCTGTCCTGTCTGGCAGCTTTCGCAGTCAGAAGTATGATCTGAATGTACTGTTGTACATTACATTACACGTCATCATGTTGCTGATGTTGTGCCAAACACATTTGTTTTTTCAAGATGAGGTCTATAAATTCTCTATAAGCTCATCTTCATGTGTTACTTTTATCTGTTTATTTCATTCATTTTATTTCTGTTTTTACATGTGCAATATGACCAAGCTGACAGGAAGGAGAGGGGGGGGCAAAGGGAGGGGCAAAAGGGAGACTATAATAAAAGGAGAGAGCACAAGTAGAAAAGTGGAATGGAAGAGAAAACAAAAAAGAAAGAAAAGTAAAGAAAACAAAATCACAATGCAGAAGTCATATCAATCATACTTTATATTATCATGCTTACTATTTTTTGTTAGCACTATTGTGGCAGCCCCTGTAGCATGCACAAATGTAACATTAACACAGGGATGAAGTAAGCAAGCATCAAAACCAAAGGCAGAAACAAACTACATTAAGTAAAAGTTTAAAACAACCAAAACAGCTACAATTGTGATGGAAAGTCAAGTTCTCTGTGATGCTAACATATCAACAAACAGCATAGCTGTAAAGCTTGTTCAGCTCAGCTAAATGTACCAAAACTGTTCCAATACAGTTACTTATTTATGTTGTGTTATGTTATTTCCTTCAATGCAAATATCAAATAAATATGTAGGACTGCTTTTTTACATTTCCTCAACATCTCTAAAATTAGAACTACCCTGCTTCAGAGTGACGCTGAAAAACTGGTTCATGCATTTATATTGCATATTACTTCCAGGCTGGACTACTGTAATTCATTATTATCAGGAAGTCCTAAAAACTCCCCGAAAAGGGGGGGAAAACGCTTGGACACTGCTAGCACGGGGCGCCCACACAAATGCAAAGCAGGAGATGAAGCATCGCTGAATATGTTTCCAAACCAACTTCATTCTAAGCCAAAGACTAGAATGATGAATATGATGAAGCATATCTTCCCTTTGGCTTCACCTGCACAAGTGCCGAGGTAGCTCTCCCCTGCAAAATTAGTTTTCCCTGCGTCGGGAGCACCGCTGGGCTCTCCAAATCACGGACAAACAGTATCCCACATTCTTGATTTTTAGTTCACAAACACTTCTTGTAATGACTAACTACTCCTGACATTTTGGAGATGTTAGCTTTTTATAAAGTTACAGCGGGATACAAATAATATCAGGCTGATCCTGCCACGATTTGTCCCCCTGTTCAAATCACAGACAAACAGTATCCCACAGCTGTTTATGTTTTTGAACCCATTTTACACAGAGAGGCATTTTTTGAAAAATGTATTGACAGCAATGTTGAATATTATTACACAGGAAAAAACAACTGCATGTAAAATAATTACACCGTGACGCCTCTGCCTTTCTAAATGGAGGGACAGTAACTGCGTGTGTATGTAAGCGTGTAAAACCTGCAGATAGTCAGATTAACAGTAACAGTATTTTGTCTCTATCTGCCATTCTGCAATTCATCTCATGTAAACAATAACGCGTGCACAGCATGACTTGAAAAAAGCCACATACCTTTGACGCTGTGTGATGAACTTTGTATTCCTCGTCCACACGTAAACGCAAAAAAAGACTTAAAAAAATCTCCTTTTTTGGTGATTTGAAACGCATTTACTTGTGGACGACAGGTCCAAACGCACAGAAACAACTGTGTTTTCAAAAATACCCGTGTAGGTGTGGACGCAGCGCAAGAGTTAGTAGTGTATTTTATTACTACCTGTAATTTATTGCAGATTACTTGTATTTGCTTAATTGTTTACTAAATGTTTGAGGTGTGAAATAAACCGCAATGGAGCAAAATATGGGTGTGTGTGTTTGGAGGATGTGTTTGTGTGCGTGTGTGTGCGCAGGGGGTTGGGGGCCTAGCAAAATAAGTTTGGGAACCACTGCCTTATATGCATCCACAGGTGTGCCACCAATTTACTTACATGGACTCTACTAACCTATCAGAAGCTTCTTCAGCTCAGAATTGAATCATCTGGAGTTTTCTTATTAATTAACAATAAACTTAGTGTATATGTACTCCTAAATTTGATGAAAGTGATAAAAATAGTCAGCTCTCTCTCTCTTTATTTTGACATTTAACTAATTCAAAAGATATTTTGATATTTATTTATCTAAAACAAACAAGTTTACTCTAAATTGATGTTGTACAGTAACAGGAAAAATAAAGTGTATGTAAATATCTGATTTCAACTGTGAATATACTGCTGTGTATTGAAAATTCTCTTGTATATACTGAACAATATACAAAGCATAATATATAAAGCAACATTTTACATGAGGGTTTTTTTTTTTTTTGAAAGAACCCTCTAATGTCCATTGTTGTGTTCATCAGTACCTAACTGAAAACAGATTTAGTGTTTTATTTAGCCGTGGAGGGTAACACCTGAAAATATGAAATATGAAACCCACATGTAAGCTAAGACTCTCTAAAGAAACAGCATTGTTGTTGTTTGGCTTTTTATTTTGCCATTTGTTTATTCACTCGAAGAGTAACGTAATATGGGTCAGGTGATCAGTTTGATATCAATCTTTCGTGATTCACCATCAGATTTACATTATTTGTACAGTACGAATGATTTGCTTTGGTACCTGGTCAAACTTCAGTTCTCCTCTGTCTGCCTGCCTGCACTTCTTCTACAGGAAACTCACAGGCAGCAGCTTCTCTCCCCTCGCTCACTTGCTCAAGTGCGGCGCTCAGTCGCTTAGTGCCTGAGCTCGGATCATAGCAAAATTAAGGGGAATTCCCGCAAAGGCGTAAATTCCCACAGTTTGCACTATGTGCTTCGAATATTGTTTGTAGTTCTTGTTTCATACAGTTGTCAGTCAGGCATCTAAATATGAAAAAACAAAATTACACTCCAAAAGACCCCGGCCATATAATGATCTGCTAGAGGGTGTCGGGGGCCATTCCACTACACGGCATTCACACTGGATTTTCGCAGGAAATGCAACTTTTTAGAGTTCTTTCTTCTACCTTATTCTAGTTGCTCCGACCTTTGCTGGTTAACTAAGCAAAAACTTTATTGCATACTCTCTTGCTGTGGATGAAAGTACAGACATGATGGAAATTGCACAGCTGACCATCTTCATCCATGGAGTGGAAATATTAAGACAGACATTAAATCGATGCACGGGACAACGACAGGAAAAGACATTTTTGAAAACGTATGTCAAAGTGTAACCGACATGAAACTGCCCTGGGACAACAGATGAAGCGCTGGTGTTGTGCAGGATGTAGGATCTAGTAAAGATGCACGAGGAGAACTGTACCGGTGAGTTAACAGCATATCACTGCATCATACACCAGTAAACGCTGTGTGGTAAAGTCCTAAAAATGGAGCATGTAATGATCACCGTAACACAAACCGTAAATTTTATCTGAGCTAAAAGTTTAAATCACCGTCAATTTCAGTCTTTTATGTGGGAAATAGATTCAGAGTTTGCCGACATTCCTTATCATACAGAGGTCCGCTGGCTGAGTTGGGATAAAAATTCTCAATCGAGTTTTTGAGCTCAGCAAGGAAATCTGTCAGTTCATGGACAGGACATGTATGATGGTGTGAAGGCATTTCAAGTGAAGCTGTCACAAATGCACCAGTGCAACTCTCCTCACTTTCCCTGTTGCTAAGTAATGTTGAACCAAGTCGGTGCACTTTGCTCCATTCTACATGCGGCTCGAACCTTGTGTTTGCTTTCATTTTTTTTTCTGGCATGTTCATATTTCTAACTTGCATAATCTTGACAGGATATATTTTTATGGAGAGCAAAATATTTAAAGTTAAAGTTTATTTAATCTGGAATAATATTCCTGTGTGTTTTTATTCATATTTATGTTTAAAAAACATTGTTTAAGTGTGTTCAAAAAATGTTGTGGTTGTTTTCACACTTTCCTTTGAACAGTGCCGGCTGTTGTGATTTTCTTTCCTGTGATTTTTCATTTGGGTACGCAGCTGCTGGGAAGTCACAGTTCCATGATTGTTTTGGTTGTATTTTAGGACTACATTTTGTTTTCTTAATGTTTTATTGTCTATTTTTATGGGTATAAATAAAACTATATTAATATTTGAGCTAACCTGCCTCTCTGTGCATCCTTGAACCTGTGCAATCTCTTTTTAAAATTATTTTTCTTTTATCCCTTTTTTGAAAAAAATATTTCCTGGGGGTGAAATTCTCCTAGGGTGGCGTTGTCATTTTATTAATTTTTATAACCCCGCCGACCACTTGGTCACATATTCTTATCTTATCTTATCGACTTTATAGTATCATATCCCCCCATTAGGAAAACTTATTGAACTGTGTTACTAACGAGGAACTTGAACATTGAGAAAAGGTGCCTTGTTGATAAAAGTATGAAGAACTGTAGTAGAAGATCAGTGTTGGGGAAGGTTACTTTTAAAATGTATTCCACTACAGATTACAGAATATATGCCCCAAAATGTATTACAACTACGTGAATGTACTATTGCTCTGTGATTTATTGCTATTACTAAACGTCCGCGGCTCCGAACCGTAGTAAAGGAACCCTCTGACTAATATGGCCAAGTTCCCTCCCCAGACGCCTTAACGCCCACTCACATCCTGGGCCATCTGACCTCAAGAATTCGCATGATAAGGTGGGGCCAGGTTTCACAATGAGCTCACCCGAAACCCTGGCTGATTGGGACCCACACCCATTCTCACACCTTGGCTCATGTGATTAGAGGATCATCAGGGGGTCCTTTGTCCCTCCTTGGGGGGATACTCCCACTGGGTTTAAATCTGGGACTCTCGGCCATTTGAACTTAGAACTGAAGAAGCTTCTCGGATGAGAGGTGAAACGTCTTCAAGCAACTCAAAGAAGTCCAGACGCTTTTCTTTGCAAATCCCTTCTGTTAGAGCGTCATCTTGTGGCAGGTTTAAGAACTGTTCTTCTTGTAAAGATAAATAAGACTGATGCACCTCCATAACAGACTGTAGAGGGTTTCTGAACACTTTGTCTTTATTTATACTGTCATATTTTCCTGTAACACAAACCACAGCACGCTGAATATGAATAGACTGCATCTACGAAACTAAGCCTCTGTGTCTGACTGAGGAAAACCACAAATCATGTCTGCGACACCTCCATGAAATAGAGCTCCTGTTACCCTGTTTTATTTTCTGACATTGGCTCCTGGTTGTTGATTTTAGATTTTCTTTAAAGTTCTCACACTTTCATATGAAGCACATAATAGGCTCCAGACTATTTATCTCAACTTCCTGTCAAACACACTGCTGCTCACACCGACGCTCTGGGACAGTTTATCACTCCAGCCTCGCTTAACCTACTGTCTGTTAAAAACAGTCCCACACTTCTCTGTTTAATCCTTCTGCTCAGATTCTTTGATTTTGTATTGTTTTTAGCTTAAGTTGTGTTTTTGACATGGTTCTGAGTTTAGATTGTGTTGTAATTGTTTTTGAGCACTTTGTGATGGTTATGTCTGTGAAATAAACCTTACTCTCACTCAACACACACACACACACACACACACACACACACACACACACACATGCAGAGTAGTTGGCACTGCCTCAGAGGTATGTACATACAAACAAAGCTGTTCCTTTCCTCAGTGCTGACACATAAAGAAGTGTTTGTTTTTATATCCAACATGTCTATGTTCCAGAAAACAGGTTCAGCAGCCTCTGAGTCCAAGTCTGAACTTGAATTTGGTTATAACCCACAGGCCTGTGTGCACAGCAATAAAGAAATATAATGCAGTAACTGAAATATGAATGTGTGTAACAGAGCATGATTATCCCAAAGGTTGATTCTGTTCATCTGGATGTAGCGTTTTCAGTGGGAGAAACGTTTCCTCACTCAGTCAAGTGACTTCTTCAGTCTCAGCTGACTGCAGGTTTCCCCATCCCCTGTGCCTGGAACATTCATTTCATCTCCAAAAAGTGTGACTGACACAGACAGTTGGAGCCGTTACAGCAAAATCATTGATCATTGTTTAGTGTTTTTATAACATTAGCTGCTAGCAGTGTTAATTGTTAGCACTAGTTCTGCTGCTCTCCCTTTGTCTCTGTCATTGTAGGTCTTTAGCTATCAATATCAAGTGTCTTCATGAGACTGTTGTCTAATGTTAAAATGTAGATAACACCACCTGCACCACCCTGTTACACAGCACAACCCTCTCATGTAGGTTTGCCTGTAGCACATGTTGGCAGCTCCAGTGACATCACTGGAAAGGAGACACCACACCATGGTGACATCATCTCTACAGATTGTGGCTGTTAGATATCCTCACCTGGTAACATAAGATTGTCCTCAGCTGTACACAGCTCGAAGATTAACAGACTGAAGTAAATACAAATTAAAGTTACGATAAATTAAAATCTTGTAATAAGAGCTAATTAGTGGTGAAACTCTGACCACAAGACAGGAAGCACAACACGAGACAGCGTGGGAAATATTTTATTCTGGAACTGCATAAAACGTGGTGTTGTGGCCAGTTATTTACATATGATACATATTTACACCTATTTAAGGTGGAATCGGCTTATCCACCCACTCTGACACCATCATATCATGATCCTGGGTTAGTGTCTTGGTCTACGGTCACAACATCAGCACAGTCTTGGCTTGGCTGAGGTAGTTGAGTGGTTCTTGTTGTCCATGACAGCTACAGGTACAGTGCTGCAGAAAAGTCAGTGTGGCTGAGTCTCATGTAAACATTGTCCTAAAGTGGTGGGAAAGTGGCTGCAAGCTGGCTGTAAAAGCACTGTGTCCAATACTCTCAGTATGTGCGCCTGGAGATGATATCCACAAACCTCTGAGTGTCACAGAGTGGGCCTGTGCTCAGGTCACTCTGCCCCATTGAATTCTATTTGCATAGTATTACAAGTATAAGTAAAATTAAATATACAAGTTGACCAATGATAAGTTATTGTAGTAACAACTAATCCCATGGTTATTATTTGTTAATAGTAGCTTAAAACTTCTGCACCAGTAATGGAAGCACCAGGTTTAGAGCATGTGGATCTACAAAAGTAAGTCCCAGTAAGATCGGCTGTGCCTTACATACTAGAAAAAATATGTCATTACCAGCAGATGAAGCGCCCTTTAAAGCAGGATTTCACTTTAAACTGAAAGACAATTTGCTATGAGCATGCTGTGCATTTATGGTTATTATTCATACGATCGTAGCCAATAAAGTGCAATTATCACATTACAAAATTGTTGATAACAATGCATTGACTTCAAATTATCTAATTCATGGTTGCAGGATGGCTGACAACTTCCATTAGGCAAGAGGTAATGTCCATTCTGGCAACAGTGCAAACGACAATGTATAACTTACATTATTATATTGCACTATGTTACATTGTTAGCGTACATCTTTTTTAATAAATTATGAAAGTCAGTTGAATTTACTGCCCCCTTGTTGAGGACATCAGGATCAGGAGCTGCTGCTCCATCACAAACACCACAGAAGAAGAACCAACACTGGATCAGACTATCTGGATTTATTTGACAGGGACAGAGTTCATGTTCATGGACATCAGGATAAAAACAGAAGATCATTTCCATGTGTCGTCCCTGGGCAGGTCACATGAGAAGTATCCAACCTACAAAGACACACAAGAAAAGCCAGAGAAACAAAGACAAATCCAAACAATCCATCATACTGAGTTAAAGTGATCACAGGTCTGCTTTGTTGGAGCCTTCAAAGTGGAACATGTGGACTGTTCCTTTATTACTACCACTGAAGGCCACACCCCTCTGGTCATGTGATCATGTGGTTTGTAGGAACGCTCCTCTTCCTCAGAGGATCCACCTGTGCTTCCTCTCCTCTCTCCTCCACCTGTTACAGTGAGGGAACGTCCTCCATGATGGAGGAGCTGCTGGAAAGTGCTGAGAGTTTCCTCCAGAGTGAGACCTCTGTCACAGTTCAGAGGATCTACGGCAGCAGAGACCTTCATGGACACTAAAAGTCTCAAACACACAACATCACACTGACTCCACTCTGACATCACTGATCAATAATCAAAGAACACACAGATCAAACTGATTGATCAGCCATCAGAGGAGTCGGATCAATGGAGCTGCTTCTGTTCCTGATGTCCCCTGTTTGATCCTGGACCTGAACTCTCCCTGCAGAGGAGACACAAGACAATTACCAAGTGATAGTGCTGCTGCTTGGAGCCACAACTGCAGTCATCACACAGTAACTCCAAAGGAGACATCGTGCAAGACGGGAGCGAGAGTCAAAGTGAGGAGAATGAAATACAAGCCTTCCATTCCATCAGTGAGTGTGTTTGTTTGTTCGTTTTTTTGTGTTCATGTTTCATGTGTGGACATACTACAAATCAATTTCCCATTGTGGACAATAAAGTTCCATTGAACCACCACAGATGTCCAGTACAACAGTGAAACCTGGCACATGCAAACATTTTCTGATGAGCAGGAATTGTGAGGAGCTTTGCATTGTGTTCTGCAGAAATTATCATTTCCTAAATGTTAGAAAGACAAACGATATGCTGGCTGATTAATGATGGAAAAACAAGGTGCAGAGAGGTCTGTTAACAGCAGCAGTACCAGAGATGCCAACAGGATCAGCAAACTGATTCACAAAGCCGGAAACATCAGTTTTCAGAATCTGGAGGCATTTGAGTCACTGAGGGTCATGAGGTCAATGAACAACTAGCTCTCCACCATGAACAACCCATCTTCTGGGGATTGTGGGTGCAGGGTTTTACCGTGTAATAAATAGTGCTGTGAGTCAACTGTTGCTGGTATTTACGCTATATAAAGGGAAATGAATTCAATCTCAGCCACTCAGCACTACAGAGACAACAGAGCTGCTTGTTATTCAACCCTGCCTTCATAAAGAACTGAACAACAGCTCTTCCTTCTGTGACATGTGTCACTGTCAGGCATTACTCATCTTCTTTCTAACTTATACCATCTTGCAGATGTCTCTTAGATTTATAGTGTACTAAAATTCTCTAAAACTTTCTTGCATAATCCCAGTCATTTTTCTTCTATCTACGTATCAAACAAACCTTTGACTTTCAGCAGCACTGTTTTGTTTCGGATCCATCCATTTCTCCAGACTCTACAGTTGTATCTCCTACTGTCTCCATCTGTGGGGTGTTTCAGGGTCAGACTGAGGTCTCCAGAGTTCAGCAGGTCTTCATTCATCTTCGTTCGGTCTCTGTAAACCTGGTGCTGTTTGTGAGGCTGGTCAGAGCCGTTCTTATACACGTGAACTGCTCTGTAAGAACTGTCCTCCCACCTCACTCCAGCATCTTCAGGCAGGTTTTCTGTAGTTTTGAAGGGCAGCTGGACAGACTCCACCCCCTCCTCCACCTCCACCTGACAGACTGAGAGGGCAACAAACACAACATGAGCTGTACAAAGTGTGATTGGTGTTGACAGAGCAGCATCATGTGACTCTTGTTCTGCACTAAATGAAGCGATGGAGTGGCGCCTCCTTCAGGCAGAGAAACAGCTCATGGAGAGAAATAACTATTAGAGTTCTGCACTAAATGATACGGATCAACAGGTTGTGGATAGAAAGCAGATTCCTTCAGCAGAGGATCCATATCACACTTGAAGCATGTCGTCGGGAAAACAATCAGTGAAAGTGGGACACTTTGAGCCAATTTGAGCCCGTAAAGGGAACGAAAGTTTGACTTTTACGGATTTGATCATTTTCTTTTTAAAAAGTCATGTTCAGTGGGTGTGAAAGAAAATCTGCTAAAGGTGTCTGTTGCCTTCAAGTTGTCTTTACTTTAACTGCAACTTAGCTAATGCTTGCTGAACCTCTTCATAGCTAAGACTACGATGGCTGTGTTGTGCTGCTGATTACTCCTGTTAGTAATATGTTCTTCTGCTTTCTGACATTTCAAGATCAGCAGACCCAGCTCAACAATGTCTGCAGGTGCTAACAGGTCAATCTTTGAGACGCTGAATGTTCCCAGTTTCCTGCTGTGAAACTAGAAGTGATGACTATTATTGTAACAGCACTACAGCTGGAACTGCTGACAGGGCTGGAGATGAACTGGATTCTGATTTCAGTCACAGTTTTGGCTTTCAGTCGTCATCAAAACACTTTGTTTCATTCATGTTGCTCTGAAGCTTTCCTTTCTTCTCATTGACGTGTTATGAACCAATCACAGCCCTTTCCTTTACAGCGCTCTGCTTTCACCCCTCCCTAAAAGCCCAAATTCACTCTCAGTTTAGTTCAGCTGGAGCCAAGATGACGGAAAGAGTCATATTCCATGAGATCTATGTAGGAGCACTCAAGAATATAATGTTTCCGTAAGCTACCCTGTGAAACAGTTTCAGGCAGCTGCTTCTATCTCTGAATCAGTGCATATCACATGAAAGTAGTGTGATGTGCGCTACACATGAAGCTAATGTGTAGTTCACATTATTTTTTTAATGCAAGAAATAACATTTTCACAGCTGGTTCCCATTTAAATTCAATGGTCACTATAAGTGTTCTTCATTCTTCAAAAAAGCTAATAAAGACAAAACAACTGGTCAAAGCTACAATAATGATTTTAAACAACAGTCTGCACTGTTAAAAAGCTGCTGTCTAAATGTATTAATGGGGTGCTGGTCAGTTTCGGACTAAAATATGAGGAGCAAACTGCTGTCATGCTGCAATCAAAGAAACGCGCTGAGGAGAGTGGTATGAGTTACCATATATGTGCTAACTAGGGGGATCAATATGTTTGTGATATCAGGGAGAACTCTGCTGATAGAAGCTGCTGGGACTGTGTGAGGTCCTGAGGACTGAGACTCAGGTGGAGCTCGATTCAGAGGAGAGTTGCATGATTATAAACGATTCCACTTTATAAATCTGAAGTCGAATCTGTTCAAGTGTGCAACAACCAACGGACAATTTTTAATTTAGTAGTACGTCTCTTGGATCACACATTATCCCGATAAGTGTCTGGATGCGAGCACTTCCCTGTCCTTTGTCCTCTCCACTCTGCAGCATAACTAAGAGATTCAGGGTCAGGTTTATTTTCAGCAGCTTCAGGTTATTTTTTCTGACCAGGAGTGACATGTTTAGCCGCATGTTCTCCTTAAATTGTTATCTGCCTGAGTGTCCAAAAATGATGTGTGCTTCATAGATCGGTGGTCTTGTTAGGAGAGACGGCATCCATCCCACTTTGGATGGAGCAGCTCTCATTTCTAGAAATATGGACCAATTTATTAAACCCCCCAAAATATGACTATCCAGAGTTGGGACCAGGAAGCAGAGTTGCAGTCTTACACGCCTCTCTGCAGCTTCTCTCCTCCTGCTACCCCCCAAAAACCCATCTCCATTGAGACTGCGTCAGCTCCCAAACAGACAAAAAACAAACTAAAGACCAGCAATAAACAACTTAAACATAAAAAATCACAAAGAAAGAACAATACAGTATCCACATCTGAACCAAAGAGTAAAACAGTGAAATGTGGATTATTAAATATTAGGTCTCTCTCCTCCAAGTCTCTGTTAGTACATGACTTAATAATTGATCAACAAATCAATTTACTCTGCCTTACAGAAACCTGGTTGCAGCAGGATGATTATGTTAGTTTAAGTGAGTCATTCTAACTACGAGGTAAATCAAAGCACAGGCCGAGGGGGCGGTGTGCTCCAGCTAAATTGCTTTAATAAGCATTCTGTCATGGTCTGCAGGACCACACCATATGGAGTGTGAGAGGAGGACCCAAATGCGGACACTGAAACTGGGTTGCAAAACAAAAGCAAGCCGTTTATTTAGGCTAAAAATATGAACACAAAAATAAAGCAACACAAACTGTGGCGAAAACTAAACTGAAACCTAAGCAGGGAGACTAACTGAGACTATGGCTAAACTATGACAACTATGAATGAATTATGATGACTATGAATGAATTATGATGACTATGAAGACTGGGAGGGAAGATACACGCCCAGACAGGGAAAATGTAAACATATGGAGAAACAGCACAGGAAAAACATAGGATACGTGGACATGAAACATGACAGACATAGACTTAACATGATGAACCAACAACTTAAACACAGGCAAAACTGAAAGTAAAAGACAGACCATAACAGGAAAAGACTCATAACTAAGAAGACATGGGAAAAGAATAGGAATCCATTGAACCCACTGAAGGGAATTTGGTGGTGAAAAATGTTTGTTATGCTAAATTAGAGCTGTTAAAACAGACCAGTCAATTTTGACCGGGAGCACTAAAGTAAGCGGGTGGGGCTGCACGGAACTGGAAGGTTATAATAGAGAGCCGAAGCAGATCAACAGGGGAAGTGGGAGAGACCAGAGACATAAGGGAGAAAAGATAAACTATGAGATAGCAAGCTAATAGAGATTAGTCATTGCTAATACCATATCTTCTGCACTATAGAGTGCACTAAAAATACTTTACATTTGTCAAAAATCAACAGTGCACCTTATGTATGAATTCTGGTTGTGTTTACTGACCTCAAACTGCTTTTATGTGGTACACGGCGTGCAGACATCTGTCAAAAATGTTTTAATATGACTTTGGTGAGCTACAAAGCCGCACCGTTTGATGGATTATTGAAGCATTATGGGTACTGTAGTCAGGAGCCTCGTGGAGTGATAGTGAGTACAGGAGAAATTCAGGGGTAATCAGAATATAAGATATAAGACACAAGGTATTACGTATAAGTAATACTTCGTGAGTGAGCTTTGTTATGGAGAGTGAAATACAAACAAAGGCTAGGGAGGTAAAAGACAAACATATGAAAACCTAAGCTAATAAAACAAAACTGAAATGTGAATCCGCAGGAAGACACAGAAGGAGAAACTCAGGGAGATAACAGAGTGACGCAGGGAGGTAACAGCATGGAGGAACACAGACCAGTAACAATCAGGATAAAAAGGAGCAATCAGGGAATGAGAAACAGGAGGGAGACACAGCTGGGTTTAATTATACATAATGAGAGTAGGAGAAGAAACTAGATTCACTGCACGTAGGACTGGGACTTTCAAAATAAAACAGGAAACAAGAGACAACTCACGCAGAAGTGAAACTGAGAGACAGACTGAGACAAAGAAGACAGTGACTTAAACTAGAAACAAGACAACAAATAACACCAAGAGAACAAACCCAGGAATAACTTAAACACCCAGGACCATGGAGGGCATGTTTGTTGCACCATAGTCAATATCAATGATCCACCATGAAATTTTGATTTGCTGTAAATTAGACAGTAAGTTCAAGCTACATGGTGCTATGAGCCTTATCATGGCTGTTTGCAGCTTTAATTTTAAATGTATTGTCTTTTATCATCATTTAACGTGTGCTATCACTTAAACACTACCATGACAAATTTGGGTTTTAGATATAAATCATCAAAAATGTATTTAATTAAAAATATTTAATAAAATAAACTTCCACTCAACATGAACAGAAAAAAATGTTTACATTGAAATAATGAACTCGCACTGACCTCTGACTTTCAGCCCCATTTGTTTCAATATCAGGATGTTTCCCTCCACGCTGTAGACGGTGCAGGTGTAGGTGAAGTTGTCATAGTCTGTGGGGTATTTCAGGGTCAGACTGAGGTCTCCAGTTTTCAGCAGGTCTTCATTCGTCTTTGTTCGGTCTCTGTAAACCTGGTCCTGTTCTTCAGGATCGTCACAGCTGTTCTCATACACGTGGACCTTCCTGTTGTTTGGTCTACTTTGGTACTCACTACTGAGGATTGTGCAACTGTCTTTCCACTCCACTTTAGCGTCTTCAGGCAGGGGAAGTGTGGTTTTGAAGGGCAGCTGGACAGACTCCACCCCTGAATCCACCTCCATCTGGGGGACTGAGAGGACAACAAAGCACAACATGAGCTTGGATGGAGACATTTGTGTTGACTCTAACAGGCTGAATGCTGCTGTACCACCAGCAGATAGAGGAGGTGGCTGATATCTAGAATCCCTACCAGTGGCTGAACAAAGCTGGACTGAAAAACAGCACAGAGGCACTAATCGTAGCAGCACAGGAAGCTCTGAGCACAAGATTCATAGAGGCTGGGATCTATCACACCAGGCAAGACCCCCCAGATGCAGGCTGTGTAAAGATGCCACTGAGACAATCCAGGACATAACAGCAGGGTGCAAGATGCTAGCAGACAATGCATACCTAGAATGCCATAACCAAGCATAGCATACAGAAACATGTGTGCCGAATATGGCCTGGAATTTTATACAATACTGGAAGTTAAACCTAACATCGTGGCGAAAACCACATCTGTTCAACAAAGCACAGAGACAACTCTACTAAACATGATTGAAGACTTTCTCAGTGTCAAACTAAGCTAAAACCTTAACAGAATATTAACATTAAAAAGAGACAAAGTATTAAATTTTATTCTTTGCATTCTTTTGGTGGCCAAAAAAGACTGGGCTCAGAGTGGTCAAAACTCAAAAAATGATCTTTATTTTACATTTCCGGAAAAGGAGACCTGAACACACAAAGACACAAGCTCAGGTCTGAAAGCAGCAGCAGCCAGCATGGTTACATATATATATGTATTTCTGCAGCACGTCACACAGTCTAAGTTTCAATCAAAACACTCTGCTTAGTTTCACTTTCTGTCTGCACCTCCTGTACTCTGCAAAAGCATGCAGTTTCCTGTCAGTACTTTTGGCTCAGACTCTACTCTGAGCTGGCTGTAACAGTCACAATGGTGTGGTGTCTCTTTAAGACAACCCAAGTCGAGGGTTAATGTTGTCATCGGTATGCGCCACCGCCCTCTCTGTGATTGTGTGGACATGTGTTTGCACGCTAGTGCATGAGGAGGGACAGTTTTACCTCTCCAGACACCTTTGTTTGCAACGTTATGGGTTGTACGAACACTGTGCGCTATGTTTGTTAAGCTGCAGCCGTTCAACCGGGCTTATATGGTTGATGAAGAGAAGGTATATTAAACAACACGCTGTGGAATTCCCAATGCCAGTGTGAGAGTGTATTCTTTGGACTATCCTGCTAAGTGTTTTTGCCACCTCCTCTCAACCACTGAACACAACCCTACATTACATGGCCCTCTCTTATTAAAATACATAAAACAATATAATCAGCAAATAAGCATTAAGAATATATATATATTTAAATCCCAACAGACCCCCTTTTCGTCTTTTTTAAAAGACGACATAACCCCTGATCTATCCCATCAATTTGACTTGCATGTGAGAACAATAGTTAGAACAAAAAATCATGTCAAGAAAGGAAACTTTTCAATTACCCAACCCTTTAGGTCATAATTAACTTTATCCTATTAAAAGGCGCTATATTACTCTCATTAATCTCTATATGGTTTAACCCGTTTCCTCTTTCAAAAATTTACTCCTCGTTTCTTCGCCCCCTTTAACGGGTAGCACATATCCGGCCTTAACACTATTTTTGGGCAATTTACATACCATAAAAATCCTACCAACTATTACTAAAGTCCCTCTTATTACTCTTCATTACATTATGGTCACATTTAACCTCTGTCTAACAAGCTTTTAATCTCCTAAACAACACATTTTCTGAAACTGCGCGATTCTCTGTGCTCTGTGCTTCTTTTGAATAATAATAATGGATTGCATTTATATAGCGCTTTTCAGGGCCCTCAAAGTGCTTTACAATGCCACTATTCATTCACTCTCACATTCACACACTGGTGGAGGCAAGCTACAGTTGTATATAACTCACTAGTTCATTCAAATTATATGCTAATGCTTTAATGACATACTAGCTAAACTTCTATTTAAATAAAGATTTAATTGCTGTTTTGCTCCTTCCAGGAACATGAAGTCATGCTGCACCCCTTCATATGAGATGCACAGCCAGACTGGATATAGAAGACAACCAAACTCCCTCTGTGAGCCGCTGCTCCTTCACATTGAAAGGAGCCAGTTGAGGTGGTTTGGGCATCTGACTAGGATGCATCCTGGGTGAGGCCCCGATGCAGACTCACGATCTCTCTGCTGTGTCGTGAGAGATTATATCTCTCTGCTGGCCTGGGACCGCTATGGTTGTTGTCCCGACAAACTTGAGGAGGAGGCTAGGGAGAGGGAGGTCTGAGCTTCTCTACTTAGGCTACATGACATGAAATGTTATTGTCAACTGCATCGAACGCTGCACAGAGATGAGTCCACTGTCAGAGGCCATAAGAAGATCATTTGTAACCTTCACTAAAGCTGTTTCTGTGCTGTGATGAGCTCTGAAACCTGACTGAAACTCTTCAAATAAGCCATTCCTCTGCAGATGATCTGTTAGCTGTTTGACAACTACTCTTTCAAGGATGTTTGATATGAAAGGAAGGTTGGAGATTTGCTTCTGTCTGACAAAACATGTCAGACTCACTGTTCATATGTGTTTTGATGTTTATGATATTTTCCATTTCCATTCCTTAGGTTGGACCAGCTGGCACAGATAATGTAGTAGCCATGTTATGAGTTGAGGTGTTTTTTGATGTATGTATAAGAGTTACAACACTTTACATTCAGCCATAAAGCCATTTTCACAATAATATTTTTGGCTGTTGCACCCTGACATGTAAATGAGACAATTATTTCACATTTTTGAGATTTATTTTTACTAAACTAGTAAAAGTAAATTTAACTTGATCCATGCAAGAATATTTTATTTTGACTTTATTATCATTTAAAATCAATTTTAATCATCTTCTTAGTCTGTTAATTTAAATTTAGAGTTGCTCAGTAAAACAAAGCTACAGAAATTTTGGATTTTGGAATTTATATTATCACTAATGACTTCTGACCTGTGACCTTTGACCTGGATCTACAGCACTGACCTCTGACTTTCAGCTCCACTTGTTTCTTCAGCAGAATGGTTTGATCTTTGGCGTAGACGGTGCAGGTGTAGGTGTAGTTGTTTTCATCTGTGGGGTATTTCAGGGTCAGACTGAGGTCTCCAGTTTTCAGCAGGTCTTCATTCATCTTCGTTCGGTCTCTGTAAACCTGATCCTGTTCTTCAGGCTGGTCAGAGCCGTTCTCATACACGTGGACCTTCCTGTAGTTGGAACTGTCCTTCCACTCCACTTTAGCGTCTTCAGGCAGATGAAGTGTGGTGTTGAAGGGCAGCTGGACAGACTCCACCCCTGAATCCACCTCCACCTGGGGGACTGAGAGGACAACAAAGCACAACATGAGCTTGGATGGAGACATTTGTGTTGACTCCAACAGGTGTAATGCTGTTGCTTTCCAGGGAGGCTGAGAAATGTGATCCCCCTATAGTGGAAACTCAGCCTCCGGTCCTAATCTCTTAGCAACATTGTAGAGGAGTGTCAACCAAGACAGCCCTATAACAACCTGAGCCTTCAGGAACTCGGGGCAGACCTCATCCACCCCACGGGCTCTGCCATCACGGAGTTGTTGAACAGCCTCAGTGACCTCGCCCCTGGAGATTGGAGGGTCATTCCCCTTCGTCCCCAGACTCTGTTTCCTCCACAGTGAGATTAAGGAGGTCCTCAAAGCAGTCCTCCCACGCCCAAAAAATTTCCGCAGTCAGAGTCAGCAGTGCTTCACCTGCACTATACAGAGTGCCTGTAGCACACCACTTTCCCCTCCTGAGTCGCCTGACGCTTTGGCAGAATATCTTCAAAGCTTTTGAAATTCTTTTTCCATGGCCTCTCTGAACTCCTCCCACACCAGATTTTTTGCTTCAGCCACTGCCCAAGCCGCACTCCGTTTGGCCTGTCGGTACCTATCAGCTGCACTCCAAGAAGCCTGGATACTGAACCGCCACTTGGCACACAAGCCCAGATGAGGGTCAGGACCCGCTGCCTGGCCCAGAGGCGCAGGGAACAAACTCACTCTTCCACTGGGAAAACCCCAACATTCAGGCAGCAGTTCAAGGGGATACCAAAATACCCACCGTACCTCATCACCTCTCACCAGGGGCAACTCCAGAGTTCAGCTCCTCTCGAGGAGAATGATTCCAGAGCCCACGCCGTGCGTTGAGTTGAGCCCGACTATATCGAGCTGTTACCTCACACACCTCACGCACTAACCCCACGTGCTACTTCACACACTAACTCAAGCTCCTTCCCCACCAGAGAGGTGACATTACAAGTCCCAATTGCCAGTCTTGGTAGCTGTGGTCCACCAGGACCTCCACTCCTGACTGCGACCGGGCTCACAGAATTGCATTGATCAAATATTTATAATATTTGAGTTAACTGAAAATTGATTCATACTAAAATGTTGGATTAATGACAACTTGCACAATGTTCTCTCTTGGTAGGGCTGCCACGATTAGTCGACTAATCACGATTATGTCGACTATCAAAATCTTCAACGACAAATTTAATAGTCGACATGTCGTTTGAAGCTTTGTAAGATCCCAAAAGCCGCAGGAATCAGTAGTAGGATTCAAGAGTGTAATAACGGACTGAAACAGAAGATGGCAGCACTGCATGTACAAGGATGCCAGCTGCCGTTAAACCCCGAAGAAGAAGAAGGAGTCTCCAGTGGTATCGTAGCTGTGTCCAAATTCAGGGGCCACATTTGTAGGCCGATTATGATACAGCGATGTGATGAAGGCTGTCCAAATTGGAAGGCTTATCCTACTTTTCTCCAAATTTGAAGGATGAGTTGGTGTTTCTTTCGTGGCCCGACCTATCCCAGAATTCATAGCGCGGCTCAGCCAATTCCAGTTTCCAACAATGGCAGCAGCTACTTAGTTTTAATATTACTCTTATTACTCTTTCTGGGTCAAAAAATAAACTTTTAACATATTTTCAGAATCTAGCTGTGTAAACTTCAAATATCTGCTCAGTTTATCAAGACACCTAATATTTGCAAAAGTGTTCCAGCGTTTTCGGAGACGTCTGTTACCCACCAGCTCGATATCTAGCCGGGGTTGAAGGCTCACTAGAGCCGGTGAGAACACCGGACTTCCGCTACTCAGGTTAAACATGATATATAAGTCACTTAGATAACTTAAAAATGTTATTGTTTGGCTTTTTTAGTGTTTTATTTTTTCCTGAGTAAACCTGTTTGGCTGAGATTAAAGTTATAGTTTTTGCACAGCTGAATAAACGTCAAGCAGACAGCTGATTAATCAGAAGTGTGAGATGATCGAGAATTTAGTCCAGTGTCCTGTTATATTTTAGATAGCAAGGAGCAGGCGGCCGAGTTTATTAAACTCCACTGAGACATTCTGCAAATTACATTAAGTGTAATAAACTGTAATCTGGTCTTGATGATCGCTGATGCAATAACGTTTTACGTTCAATGGATGATGATCTGATTAGTCGACTAATCGCAAAAATAATCGGTGACTAGTCAACTATCAAAATAATCGTTTGTGGCAGCCCTAGATCTCAATCACTTTTGACCTGTATCTACAGCACTGACCTTTGACTTTAAGCTCCAATTTTTTCCTTAGCAGGATGTTTCCCTCCTTGCTGTAGACGGTGCAGGTGTAGGTCCTGTTGTCTCCATCCGTGGGATGTTTCAGGGTCAGACTGAGGTCTCCAGTTCTCAGCAGGTCTTCATTCATCTTCGTTCGGTCTTTGTAAACCTGGTCCTGTTGTTCAAGCTGATCAAAGCGTTTCTCATAAACGTGAAGATGATCATCGTCACTGTCCTTCCACTCTATTTTAGCGTCTTCAGGCAGGTGAAGTGTGGTTTTAAGGGGCAGCTGTACAGACTCCACCCCTGAATCCACCTCCACCTGGGGGACTGAGAGGACAACAAAGCACAACATGAGCTTGGATGGAGACATTTGTGTTGACTCTAACAGGCTGAATGCTGCTGCTTCACTGGGAGCTCACTGTTAGATAGAAAGTGGTCAGTGTGAAGAGGAGACGCAGCAGAAAGATGAAGACTGACAGGAAGAAAGCAGTGAACAGACTGTTGGAGCTGCTGTTAGTGGGACAGGACTTTATTCAGTCTCTGAGGACCAGATTTGACTTGATGAAGCAGAGAAACACAGTCTGAGTGTCTCTGTCACACAGCTGAAACTGGGATAACTGTCCCTGTTGGGGCCACTGATGCTACTAGACTAACAGACTTTGGACACATCAGGTCCAGGTCTCACTAAGCCCATAAACAACTAAACAAACCCATGTAGAATATGTTTCAGGAATTTACAAAGGAAAAAAAGTACTCAGGGGAAGATACTTATTAGGAGCCCTGAAAAATTAAGGTGCCTATTTTTAAAATCCGGTAATTTCTATGAATGCATTAGATTTGGAGTACAGTGCCAAGGAGATACTGAGAAAAATTTTATTCAGAGATCAGACTTGTCCAGTTTGAAAATAGCAAATTTGAAAGGTGATTAACACCCTTCATAGTTTTTGTACAACTTCAAAAGTTGAACATGTAATGTCCAGATGAAGAAGATCATATTTGGGGGATTTAATTTCAGAGATATAAATAAGATCACGTTTCTGGGTGTAGGATTATCACTCACTATGTTTCTGGACTGTAAACTGCATATGGTATATGTTGATTGTGGGAGATGGTGGAATATATTTTTGTTTTCTGATGTGACGTATGGTTGTTACACATATTAAAATGTAAAAACATAGTTGACAAAGACAAAAATGAGTAGAGTCAATGCTACACCTCAGATATATTACTGGACTGGATAAAACTGGACGGCAGCAGAATTTAGCTACAACTAACATTATATAAAGTCTAAAATGATATAATATTATACACAACAAAGTGAGTTGAAAATATCAACCTGATTCATTATTGTGGATGTTGCCTTTTGTGGGGAAAAGAAAAAAAATGAAACTGAATGAATTGAAACAAATGTTAGAAATGCAAACACTGAAATGAGCAAACTGATACTGAAGAATTATCATAAATCTGAACTGTATCTACAGCACTGACCTCTGACAGCGAGGAGAACATCTTTCTTCAGCAGGATGTTTCCCTCCCTGTTGTAGACGGTGCAGGTGTAGGTGGAGTTGTCTTCATTTGTTGGGTGTTTCAGGGTCAGACTGAGGTCTCCAGTTCTCAGCAGGTTTCTCTTCATTTCTGTTCGGTTTCTGTAAACCTGGTGCTTTTCATCCGAGTGGTCTGAGCTGCTCTGATACACGTGGACCTTCTTGTCATCACTGTCCATCCACTCCACTTTAACGTCTTCTGGCAGATGAGCTACAGTTTTGCAGGGGAGCAGGACAGACTCCACCCCTGAATCCACCTCCACCTTGTAGACTGAGAGGACAACAAAGCACAACATGATGACATTAGCGGCTGTGATGGTCACATGACCTCCCTGTCCCCTCCTTGTCTTCTAGTCTCAGTCAGATTGTGTCTCAGTTTGTTCCTGATGTGTTCCTGACTCGTTCTTTGGTAACTAGTCTGCAGCGTCCTGTAAAGTGCTGCAGACATGTTGGATGAAGAAGAACAGACAGACTGAGCCTCCACAGTCGGCCATGTCTCACACACATCAGCACAGAAACCATGAAGATCTCATGTGTCTGCTCTGAACATCTGAAGCTCTCCACCACATGACTGAGCACAACTCAAGGAGGAACATTTACTGAAGCTGCTGCAACATTTACTGTCAGCACATGTTTCCATGTCAGCCTGCTGTTTACCACCACAGAAGAAGAACAGCTTGTCCACATGCAGCCTCTGTGTCAGATCAATGCAGTGAAGCACACACACTGTTTAGTAAAGTCATGTTGTGGCATTATGGGTAGTGTAGTAGGAGACACTCACCTGACATGAAGTAGTGACGGAAATGAAATAAAAGACCTCCAGAAACCACAAAAAGAACCAGGAGAACCAGGAGAGCTGTGGCCCAGGGTGGAAACCATCCTAGAGACAAACATAAAAAAATAAAAAATGAATAACATGACCTTGGAACTCTGATACATACATCTACTGCACAGACCTCTGCATTTTACATCTCTGACCTTTGACCTGCAGCACTACTTTCTGTCTCAGGATGTCTTTGTCCCTGTAGATGGTGCAGATGTATCCTCCACTGTCTCTCTCTGTGGGGTGTTTCAGGGTCAGACTGAGGTCTCCAGTTCTCAGCAGGTCTTTGTTCACTGCAGTTCGGTCTCTGTAAAGTCCGTCCTGTTTTTTACGTTGGTCACTTTTGTGTGGATATATATGGACCAGCATGAGTTCTGGGTTAGAGCGAGTCCACTCCACTCTGGTGTCCTCAGGCAGGTCATGTTTTGTTTTGCAGGGCAGGATTACAGAGTCTGAGCCTTCCACTACCTTTACCTCCACCTGTTGGTCTGAGAGGCAAAAAACAATAATATGAACAGTAGAAGCAACAGCAGTCACCCTGATGGTAACGGAGCACAGCTAACCTGGTCACCTGGTTCAGCCCTAACTATATTCTTTATGAAAAAGGAAAGTTTTAAGCCTAATCTCAAAGTAGAGATAGTGTCTGTCTCCCGAATCCAAACTGGAAGCTGGTTCCACAGAAGAGGGGCCTGAAAACTGAAGGCTCTCCCTCCCATTCTACTTTTAAATACTCTAGGAACAACAAGTAGGCCTGCAGTGTGAGAGCAAAGTGCTCTTTGGGAGTTTCCCCCCAAAGAGGGACAAAGGACCCCCTGATGATCCTCTACCTAATCACATGAGCCAAGGTGTGAAAGCGGGTGGGGGTCCTAATCAGCCAGGGTTTCGGTCTCACACCCGAAACCCTGGCTGATTAGGACCCCCACCCGCTCCTTTGTCCCTCTTTGGGGGGATACTCCCACTGGGTTTAAATCTGGGACTCCCCACCAATTGACCCTTAGAACTGAAGAAGCTTCTCGGATGAGAGGTGAAACGTCTTCAAGCAACTCAAAGAAGTCCAGACGCTTTTCTTTCCAAGCTCCTTATCCCATGTGATACTCCCAGTGTCTACAGTGTCGACAGCTGAGTTAGTAAATTATACATAAAAAGATGGTAGAAAGAATAAAGATATCGATGTAGAAGAAAGGGAGAAATACAGACAACTGTACCAGAGAAAGCCTAAAAAAGAGACAGGTGACATGGAGAAAGGAAGGAAAAAATAAGGAACGAATGGTGCTGTGCAAGAAAGAAAACATGCTCAAATACACACTCACAGAAAGGTTTTTCTTTGAAACTACACATCACATCACTTGTTCATGAAATTTTCATGCATGTGCACTAATCACCTGATATGCACAGTTCATGTTGCATGGCCACATGGGGTTTTGGGGCAAATTTATGCTGGCTTGCACAGATCCACAAATGTAAGCTGCCTTCAAGTCCCAGGGTAAAACTGGGATATCTGGCCTTCCACCATTTACCTGTTTGTTTTTTGTTTTAATTAGTTAGTTTGTTTGTTTTCAAATAAAGTGGACACTCGTACACACAGAAAGGTTTTTAAAGAGGAAAATGACTGGATTCATGAAGCCGGACTTAATGAGTGTTTGTGTAAATGATGATGATTTATTCAGGTTTGGGCATACGCATTTGTAAAATAGTTTTACAAACAGTGTGCTCACATTGCTTTTTATTTGTGTGTGGATTGAAGCACACGTTTGTGAGTCCTCAAAAGTTGCACACAAATCAATGCACACATTTATAAGTCTTATTTTATACTTGTGAATAGTGTGGTATGCATTTGCAAATCTTTTGAGACAAATTTCTCTTCATTATTTAAATGAAAACTAAAACTTTTCACAACTGAGATGCTGATAACAGTTTGGTTTATTATCTGTATTTGTAAGTTTTATATATATATGCACACAGATAGATAGATAGATAGTGTTTGATTTCCACTTTAAGTCTGTGATTAATGTAGCTGTTCATCAAGTATGTCATGAAGTTTTACTTTGACCTCTGACCTCTGTGCACAGTATTAGCTTTTGATGTGTAATTACCGCAGGTGTTTTTTTTTTTTTGCTGACCTTTGATCTGCAGCTCTACGTCTTCCAGTGTCCGTTCTCCTCTTCCACCACTGATGGAGCAGGTGTAGTTACCGCTGTCAGTCATTTCTGGTTTTCTCAGAGTGAGGCTGAAGTCTGAAGTGTCCAGAGCATCAGGCCTCATTTTTGTGCGCCCTCTGTAACGCTGGTTTTGTCCTTGAAAGTCATCTCCTTCTTTGTGTTGTACATGGACAGATTTGGGCACAAGATCATTGCGAGTCCACATCACTGTGGGGTCATCAGGTATAAAACCTGAGAACTGACAGGGCAGGAGGACAGACATTTCCCCTGCATTCATCTCCACCACCACAGCCAGGGCATGCTGGGAAGCTGAGGACACACAAATGGAAACACAAATTAACTGCATGCAGTGGGTTTGTCTCAGAGTCCTCATTTATCTGCAGGGAGCAGAGAGACCAGTTTTACAGTCAACCACAAAAAAAGTGTTTTATTCAAATTCTTCATGTTTGTTAAATGTTATGGATCACCAGAAGATTTTCGGGCCCCTCTGAAGACTTTACTGTGAAACAGTCTCCCTTTTTGGTGAGCCATATTTAAATCTAATGACTGCACTCTGATGATGTCACATGTTCTCTGCTCTACATGTTCATTTCAGAGTCCATAAAGCCAGGATCAGGTCTCAGGCAGTTAGTAGGAGGTTTCCCCCATTAATATAATGACATGGTATAAGGTTTATCCTTCCTCCAATAAGTTCAATTTCCTTCAGTTTAATTTTTATAGCTCCCGACCACATCAGTCACTGTGAGGCCTGAAAGCTGAAGGCTCTACTTTCAAATATATGTATGGTAGAAGAAAGATTTTAAATTTAATTCTAGATTTAACAAGGAGACAATAAGGAGAAGCCAGTGTGGCAGAAAAAAACAAAGAAACCAAACACAAATATCCTTACTTTTTGTGACGTGTTTAATTATTTCCCCACATTGTATTTCAGATGTTTTAGATGATCAAACATGTTAATATTATCCAAAGACAAACAGAGTATATATAAAATGTCATTAAAAAAGATTATGTCATTACTGTGTGAAAAAATCTTTATTGAATCCCTTGATTAATTACAATTGAGAAACAATCAACATCTTTAGAGCATTTTTCAATCTAAAAGAGCAACTGATAAACGAAATCATTGATATTTATGAGTCTGTAAAAGGTTATAAAGCTATTTTGATGGTTTTGGGACTGAACTGAACCACGATGAGAAAACATGGAGAAAACTGGGAATAGTGGTGAGCCTTCACAGGAGTGCCTGACTACCATAAATACTCGAACAGTGCATAGATGACTCATCTAGGATGTCGCAAAATAACAATCAGAGCAACATCTGAGGAATTCAAGGCCTCAGTTGGCTCAGATCAGATCAGAGTTTATGAGTCAACAATAAGAAAGAGACTGGAGTTCCAATAAGAACTGTTGACTAAAAAATCTCATCTCACATATGCAACAACATATCCTGATGATCCCCAAGACTTTTGGTAAAATATTCTGTGGACTAACGAGACAAAAGTTAAACTTTTTGGAAGGTTTGTGTCTAAATT
This sequence comes from Oreochromis niloticus, assembly GCF_001858045.2. Lineage (NCBI taxonomy): Eukaryota > Metazoa > Chordata > Actinopteri > Cichliformes > Cichlidae > Oreochromis > Oreochromis niloticus. The sequence goes on along the minus strand of NC_031967.2, from coordinate 80,027,870 downwards.
CAAAAAGCTAACAAAGCGTTTGTAAAGAATTTCATACCAAGAGTCAGACATGTTGGAGGGAGTGTGATGGTCTGGGGCTGCTGGATGATTTGCTGAACTGAAAAAATGTGAACCACTTTTGCAAAAGTTTCAGCAAATATTTTGCTTGCTGCCTTGGAAGGACAGCAAGATGTACAGTTTCTCTACGGCTAGAGACGGTCAACGAGGTTGTTATAACGTAGTATTACACAGCTTGCTCCAACTAATCTCCTTTATTATCCCCGAAAACCCCATCCCAGTAGCACTGTGTCAGCTCTCAAACCAGTTAAAAGAACAAAAGTCAGCAAAAAACACACTTAACATAAAAAGATCACAAAGAAAGAACAATATATTATGTGCAACAGCGCCACAGAGTAAAACAGCGAAATCTAGATTATTAAACATTAGGTCTGCTCTTCTAAGTATCTGTTAATATTTTACTAACTGATCTACAAACTGATTTACTTTTCACTACAGAAAGAAAGAAGAAGAAAAAAGAAACAAGGTTGCAGCAGGATAATTATTAGTTTTGTTGTTTTGTTTTGTTTTTGAATCCTGTCTGGTCACTTTGGCAATCACAATTATGATAAGAATGATCGGTGTCACCAAACACATTTTGCTAATTGAAGAAGAGCCCTATAAATTCTCTATAGGTTCCTCTTGTTGATGTATTTCTTTTATCTGTTTTTAAATAACTTTTGTTAGTGTTATTTAATTTGTTACATTATATTTAATATTGTAAAGTATGACAATGTCTAAGCTCACAGGCAGAAAAAAACACACGCACACAAACTAAATACACACAGAGGATATTAGGAGAAGTGGAAACACAGCTGACACAAATTAGAATAATGACACTGTAGGGGAAGTGAAACTAAAACATGAACACACCCAACACAAGCTTGTCAACATGAAACATGACAGATTAATGCCCACAGACTCAATGTGATGAACCAACAAGTAAGACTAAAACACAAGCATGCTGAAAGTAAAAGACAAGACCATATAATATTGTGAACAAGAACAGACACAAGGGCATAGAAGAAAATCTAAAAAATAATGAGAATAACTGATCATCAACACCAGAACTTAACATACGTTTCTTAGAATAGAATCAAAAATACAAAAAGAACTGGGTCCCAGCCCCTGACACATTCCCTCTGCCCCCATACCTTTAGCCCCCACTAACACCTATTCCATTTATTTAGCTACAAGTGTGAGATTTGCTACATATTTCTTTCAAGAAGTGTTGCAAAAGTGGAAAATGTGGGATTTTCTGATTCGGTAGGGCACAGAGTTAACATTGTAAGCTGTAAACAAATAAATAAATATAAGTAAAATTCGAATTACAATTCTGTAGCTCTGAGTATATTTGTGTAAATACACATTGTTGAATATTTCTGAATATTTGTTCTGTAACTTTAAAACACAAATGTTTGAAAAAAAGAGTTCGAATTTCAAAATAAAAAGGTTACATATTTTTCTGCATATTTGCTCATGGTCTTGGGTCCTTGGCACAGTTTCTGGACTTTACTTACTTTGTTATTTAGTTCTTGATTTCTGGTTTGTTCGTGTTTTTTCCCCTACATATCTGTTCTGTCCTAGTTTCATTTTGTAATTTGTTTAGTCTACCCTGTCATGTACCGTGTCTGTCTCCATGGCTGACTGCATTCCCTGTTAGTTTTAAAAAATGTAGTATTCGAGTTAGTACATTTGTAGTCCTATCCCTCTGTTAGGTTCATAAGTATTACATACAGTGAATGAGCATTAAAAGAGCATTTAAAGTTATTGTCTTACTGTAGATGAGGAGCAAAAGCACAAGCATCATCCTTCACTTCAGGCAGCCATAGGTCCCTTGACTTGACAAACTGACACCTGAGGGAACAGACAGATCCAAAACACTAAATCACGAATTCTCAAATGACGCTAAAAGGAAAGATTGCTTTTGGTTTCTGTTCCAGAAAACAGGTTTAACCTGTTAAGAGGTTTCCCTTACTCTAACTTCTCAGTTCACGTCAGACTTGCAGTCATTGCCTGTGTGCATGCCAATAAGTAAGGAAAAAGCTATGCATATGTTTGAATACAATAACACTGAATTATGATTATACAAAAATTCCCCTCTCACCTCTGTGTGCAGTCTTTTATTCTTCAAGTTCGGTTCCTCTACCACAGGCTTCGGAGCTTAAGGTGCTGTGGTAGTATCTTTGCTGTTCATACCCTGATAACAATGTATTCGGCACACAAAGCCAGATATGTACTTTATTCATTTTATTATAGCCCCCAAAATGTTCAATATTATTAACCAAATAGAAGTTGCTCAGTACCTGACAAGAATGTTCAATGTTCTTCAAATCATATTCTTTTTAGGAACAATTAAAGACCAAAACATTAAAATGGGGGACAACAATAAAAAGAGTTTGATATTGTAAAGATATCTATTTTAAGATAAACGGAACATAATTTAGCATTTTGTTTAATTAGACATCTACAGGAAGCGGTGTCTGAAAAGGGCTGGGAAAATCATCAGAGACCCCAGTCACCCATCACATGGACTCTTCACCCTCCTGCCCTCTGGGAGGCGCTACAGGAGCCTCCGGACTAAGACCACCAGGTACCGGAACAGCTTCTTTCCTACAGCTGTCAGACTCCTGAACTCTGCCTCCTGACATCTGACCCACGTTAAACTCATGGACTGAACACACACACACACACAATGGACAACTGTACCCTCAAACACACAATAATAACATGGACTGAACCACCACTCACAACCACTAGCACTTTATATAGTCTCTGTAGAAATTATCCACACCCTCACTTATCTTAACTGCACTACTGTATAGCTCTGTGTAAATAATCATTCTGTACATACAATAATTTTTAACCCTACAACTGTTTACAACTTGCATAGTTCCCATTTCTGTATAGCTGTATAACTCAGATTTCTGTAAAGTTGTTTATTTCATATTCTGTATAGTTTTTCATATTTATATCCTGTTCATAGCCTGTACATAGCTTGTACTCACTACAGCCTGTACATACTTATAGTTATAGAATATTCACAACATACTTCATACCGTGTACATTATAACATACCATAATAGACCCATTTCTGTAATATACTTACATACCTATATTATTGCTAATATATATTGTAATATATCTATATCACTAAAGCACTTCTGGATGGATGCAAACTGCATTTCGTTGCCCTGTACCTGTGCATGTGCAATGACAATAAAGTTGAATTCTATTCTATTCTATTCTAATTAAACAATTTAATCTAAAAATATATCAATTTTAACAATGTTTATTTAAGAAAACTTACATACAAAATGAAATGTTGTTTTTATTTTAGCTGAACAAAAACAATAAAGAACAAGACAAAACACTCTACAAACACTGTACATTTATTTTACAAATTTCACAAAAGAACACAAACATAATGTAATAGTTTGACACTAAAGAGAAGAAACTGGATCCGTGCGTGCGTGTACAATGAAAAGGTATTTTTTGTACATACTGTAAAAGACTACGGTAACATCAGTTGTAAAAAGCTTGAAAAAACTGCATTATAGGATACAAAGCAGTTGAAAACTGTTGCTCCCATATTGCCCTGCTATGCATTTAACACTGTAGCATATACAATTTCATCATCCACTTGTCTGTTAGGGACTGTGACATTATTGCAGAGTAACATCGGGTTCTGTTGCAGAAAAACACTGTAAATCCCAAACGACTGATTTCAGCACACCCGCATGGTCTCTCTGGATTGTTGTGCATCAGAACAGGAGTAGATCAAGAATAATACATACACTTCTATTTTTACATCTAAATGAAAAAATATTTACAAACGTAGAACCTTAGAATAACTAGCACTGGTGGTCCTTTTTCTGTTACTGTGTCCAGAGTTAAAGTTGACTTATAATTGTTTCAACTGTGAAGTCAGTCTTTAGTTGCCCTAAAATTTTGCATCTCTGTGAATGCCTTATATGCTAGATATATTCATTCTACAGCCTGAGCAATATTGTGTAAAATAGAAACATTACTATAATGAAAGCATTACAACCAGTGGAAACTTTCATTAATCACTTTCAAGACAGCTTTCCTCTGTAATGTGCTTTAGGCCCTTAGGAACAGGTCCAACATAATGTTGGATTCTTACCTCAATGCTAAAGCTCTTTTACACTTCTGATAACCATCCTATTATGTGTGCAACGGGAAAGCTTGGCTTTCTGACAAACTTCTTCAGTTTACATAATTAGTTTTCATATGGAAAAGCTGAGATACAGTCCAAAGAACCATACCTTTGAGCACTGACTGATGGGCGTACCAAGGCATGCACATTAGAGCCCAGAGCAACTGTGCCATAAAGCTCTCCAAAATGACCAACAAATGTTTTGAGCAGTGTGTTTGCAAAAAGAAAATACGCCCCTCCCTGAGCCTGGTTCTGCTGGAGGTTTCTTCCTGTTAAAAGGGAGTTTTTCCTTCCCACTGTCACCAAAGTGCTTGCTCATAGGGGGTCATGTGATTGTTGGGTTTTTCTCTGTATCTACTGTTCAATATAAAGCGCCTTGAGGCAACTTTTGTTGTGATTTGGCGCTATATAAATGAAATTGAATGGAATTGAACTATAAATGGAACGCAGACGAGGACTGAAGAGAAGGAAATACCTTATAATACATCATAAAATAACATGAAGTATTCATATAAATTACTGTCTAAATATGGTGCCAACACAACAGGACCACTATACTTCAAAAACTGTCTTCGAGATAAGTTAAGCTATCTTAGAGAACTTGGCTTCCTTCCAAACTCAACTGGTATAAATGTGACTTTGAGAAACTTTGACAAATTTGCTTAACAATGCTAAAGTTACATTTCAAAGGACCTCTCAGCCAGATATTCAAAAATCTACATGCAAACAACAAAACATGCAAGGTGCAAGCATTATAGAGGAAATGTTGTTACCATGCCAACACTGAGTCCAGTAAATCCAGGAGTTCCTTCATGTTGGTGGCACTCATCAGCCCTCTGTGTGAATCGGTCTGTAACACAAAGTCATTTATCAGGTAGCCTATGTCATTCTGTGGTTCACACCTGGCTGGGAACACTTGTCAATCCATGATATGCATTATGAGCCTTCATGTTTTTCACATAAGCTATAGCAGTGGCATCACAGACAACTGAATCCAGCTAAATAAACAGCTGTTTCCCTTTAAAATAAAATCATAAACTCATGATCAAACTCTCTTAGAAATTCATCAGCAGTAGTCTAACCAACTTTATCGATTTCCAATGTAATAACAACCTGCCAGCAGGCTATCACAACCAACAGATGCTTTAATTACAGCTTGTCTATAACACACCACAACACCGTTCTTTGTTCACAGATGGATAAAATAAATGTACAGAATGACCAAACATAAATATTTCACCTTGAAACAGCTTTTTAAATTTTCTTTTGTTTGCGTACTCTGTGAGAGACACAAGCACGATGATAACATGGCAGACTCTTCAACTTTTCTACTGTGTATGTGTCTTAGATGGATGTCATATGTACTAATGAAATTATTTTGTTTCTAGTTTTCATGGTGCTCCATGATTGTGAGAAAGAAATGGAATTCTGGACATCAATGTGAAGTTTGGAATTCTTTGGTCAGAGCAGATAAAATGCCAGATTTGAGCCAAACTGCTCATTTCCATGTGTCGTCCCTGGGCAGGTCACATGACTCCAACATACAAAGACACACAGACACACAAGAAAAGCCAGAGAAACAAAGACAAATCCAAACAATCCATCATACTGAGTTAAAGTGATCACAGGTCTGCTTTGTTGAAGATGAGCCTTCAAAGTGGAACATGTGGACTGTTCCTTTATTACTACCACTGAAGGCCACGCCCCTCTGGTCATGTGATCATGTGGTTTGTAGGAACGCTCCTCTTCCTCAGAGGATCCACCTGTGCTTCCTCTGAGGAACGCTCCTCTTCCTCAGAGGATCCACCTGTGCTTCCTCTCCTCTCTCCTCCACCTGTTACAGTGAGGGAACGTCCTCCATGATGGAGGAGCTGCTGGAAAGTGCTGAGAGTTTCCTCCAGAGTGAGACCTCTGTCACAGTTCAGAGGATCTACGGCAGCAGAGACCTTCATGGACACTAAAAGTCTCAAACACACAACAACAACATCACACTGACTCCACTCTGACATCACTGATCAATAATCAAAGAACACACAGATCAAACTGATTGATCAGCCATCAGAGGAGTCGGATCAATGGAGCTGCTTCTGTTCCTGATGTCCCCTGTTTGATCCTGGACCTGAACTCTCCCTGCAGAGGAGACACAAGACAGTCAGACACACACACACACACACACACACACACACTGTGCCTGTCATGTGTTCCCTGTTTTATTTTGATGGTCCTTGTCTCTTGTCAGTGTATCTTGCTTACCCTGCCTGTTCTTTTTAGTTCTCAGTCTTACCCTCTCTGTGCTGTGTTCCTCCCTTCCTGTCCCTGGTAAAATTCTAGCTCCTAGTTCCTGGTTTTGTTTTTCTAGTTCATGTTCCCTAGTACTTCATTTCTTGAGTCCAGTTTAGTTTCTAGTTTTTGTGTTCTAGATTTGTTTTGTTTTTCATGAAATTCATTTCTTATGAAATTTTTTCCAGTGAGTGAAGCTGTGCTTCAACTTTAAGTTGCCATCTGTGATTTCTTCATTTGGTCCTTCCTCCTCCCTGCCACACAGCACATTATGAGAAACAAAGAAATTCTCAGTTTTAATAAATCAGATTCTCATGTTTCCTAATCCTAAAGTTTCGATATCTGTATGCATTTTAACTCAAACAACTGACATTTTTTTGTCTCCCTGCATTGATATAGGCCACGGTTTATTAATATAGCAGCTCTTTTCTGGTCTCTCAGAAGTTCAATAGTTCAATACAATACCTTTATACTTGTCATGGTCCGACAGCCCTTGCCTGGCTGCCTGCCCATGCGTTGTTGTGTGCATGTTGCTCCCTTCCTCTCTCTCCCACTCTCTCTCTCTCTCTGTCGCTCTCGTAACGGGATTGTTTACCTCCGAGCGGTGACGAGCATTCCCGAGAGTGTTCCCGCGCAGAGACTGACCGCACCTGTTGTTGATCGGAGCCGACCAGCTGTAACCAATTATCCGCCATCTCCCGGGCTGCCTTCTTAACAGGGCGATCGAGCTTCAGTCAGCGCTGGATCATTGTGTGAAGCACGGAGGGAGACTGAGATCACGGGAGCTGGACCACCTTTTGGGATTACTGTTTGGAAGGAGTCACTACGTATGTTTTCACTTCATGGCCACGAGCACTGCTAGGAGGAGAAGGAGGAGACCACACCTGGGCACCCATCACTATATATATATATTGAACTGTTGCACCTTTACCACACTGTAAATAAATCCACTGTCTTCTCCCAAAGGAGTCCTGCATACGAGTCCTGTTGTCTACACCTACCCTGACAATACTATAACTAGCATATCTTTTGCATACCTGTGGCTCTCTAAAAAAAATCAGGGGTTAACTCTGATGTTTCCTGAATAAGACAAAATCTTGATTTGTAGTACAGGGCTAAGACAGATAAACAAACAAACAAACTCAGAGAAACACATTTTTGTATCTTATCCAGATGGTCCTTCTCTCAACTATACAGCTGTATTCTCCACTGTCTCTCTCTGTGGGGTGTTTCAGGGTCAGACTGAGGTCTCCAGTTTTCAGCAGGTCTTCATTCATCTTCGTTCCGTCTCTGTGAAACTGGTGCTGGTCAGAGCTGGTTCTTATGCATGAGGACAGTCCTGCATGCATTACAGCTTCCCACTTTACTTTAACATCTTCAGGCAGGTTTTGTGTGGTTTTGAAGGGCAGCTGGACAGACTCCGCCCCCTCCTCCACCTCCACCTGACAGACTGAGAGGACAACAAACACAACATGAGCTGTACAAAGTGTGATTGGTGTTGACAGAGCAGCATCATGTGACTCTTGTTCTGCACTAAATGAAGCGATGGAGTGGCGCCTCCTTCAGGCAGAGAAACAGCTCATGGAGAGAAATAATTATTAGAGCAAAAACAAGAGTGGAGCTGCAAATAAGGCCGAGAGGAACGCTGCAGAAAACTGTTCATGTGTGAATTCATAACTTCATAGATTTATTTGAGCACTAAAATCAGAGCTGCTTCTATTTCTAATATGACAGCTGTACATTAGAGCTGGAACACTTTAAATGTGAGCCATAAAAACATGATACTCTACAAGTGCATTCAGCTCTGACACTGTCACATCATGAAGGAGACGTGGAAATCACTTTGTTACACAAATCAAAGTCAAATCAATTCTATTGATGGAATATTGTGTGATCAATAGACTGATCAGTTTTAGTGGTGGGGGCAGCGTCATGGGCATCCGCAAAACATTGCTCGTACTCATGCTGCCCCGACATGATTGGGAATGTCATAGGCACCGATCGGTTTTTTATCGCCCATTTGTTGCGAGTAAGGGCGCCCTCCGTTTGTGAGGTGCGCCTGCTGCTTGCGGCACAGGGAGGAGATGGCGGGGTGGCGGGGGCAGCATCTAATAACCAACTCGCAAAATAAAACAAACCAACAAACACGAAAACACCAGACATCATGATACAGACTTATAATTTGCACCGATGTTTTTTCGAAATTCTATACGCGAAAAGTGAGCGCGAGAGCCCTCGGTGCGCCTGCTCGCTGCTGAAGTCAAAGTAAACTTTATTGTCATCTCCGCTACATACGGTCCAGTATATAGAGAGACGAGACGACGAGGCTCCAGTTACAGCAGTGCAAGTAAACAAACAATAAATATAAGAGTAAGAAAATAAATATACACTTTAAAAGGATTAATAACAATTTAAAATTTACAGTTTGATGATTTAAAGTCTCACACAACCCGTCGAAAGGGGAGGAGGGCGGCTGCTTCCAAATAGAGCAAATTTCATTCATAATGTTGTAAATCCAAGCCCATTATGTATTCATGATTTAATTCCTGGGTTGTGTGAAATCCCAGAAATAAACCTGAGACAAAGTGAATCTGTGAACTAAGGTGTAGGTCTGTTAGGTTATGTTGTGGTGATCCTCGGGTTGAGGGATGGGTGTTCATACTGGCGTGCAACATTAAAACCAATGGAAGATGGACAAGAAAAGTTCAAAGCCATCAGGTGCTCAGTTTAGTAAAAAATAGAAAAGAAGAGGAGGAGAAACGAGCAAAAGATACAGGTAAGCAGATGTGTCATTGGATAATGGCAGGTCATCCTGAAACAATCAGAATCAGAATACTTTATTAATCCCTATGGAAATAATGTGGGTTACAGTTGTTCCAAGAAGAAATGGTAAAAATAGTAACAGTAACAGACTAAACTCCAAACAATACATTATGTTACAGATTTTACACATTTAAGAAATATCACTAATATATACAGATCACTTGATTATAAATATCAAGGATTAACAGATGTGATCATAAATAAATATCAAGAAAATTGACAAGAATATTACAAAGAAAAAAGAGCGTGTGTAAAAAGGGTGTAACTATTGCAGTGCTTACAGTATATTAGATGGATGAGTTGTACAGGGAGATGACCACGGGCAGGAATGATTTCATTTTACTTGAAAAAAAAAAACATTTTCCCTGATGAGATACTTTGTTCTGCAGTCCTCTGAGAGGGGGTTAAGTGTGGGGAAGCGTTTAAGAGGTACTTTACAACAGGAAAGTGTGTTTTCTTATTAGCAGAAACGCCCCCCCAAAAAACAAAAAACAGATGTCCAACATTTGTACAACGGTCAACCATCCACCCAGGTCCTTGATGGTGAATTTGGTAGGTCGCCGAAGGTGTTTACACTGTGAACAGTAAAAACAGTGAAACGCAGTGAAATTCATTGTTTTTGTCATGGTCCTGGGATGTGACCCAGTGTTTCTGAGTTTCATGTTATTTTGTTATTTCATCTGTATTCCAGTTTCTTTTCAGTTATCTAGTTATTCAGTCATCCCTAGTTTGCAGTTTAGTTCATGGTTTATCAGGTTCCCCTTGTGTCATGTCTACGTTGCCATGTTTCCTGTTTTATTTTGAAAAAGTCCAGTGTTCTTTATTCATTGTATTTAGTTTTACTTCCCCTGTACTGTCATTAGGTTCATGTGTGTCAGCTGTGCTCCCATGTGTGGCCACTTTCCTTGATCATCCCTTATTTGCATTTAGTCAGTGTGTTTCTGTTCAGTGAGTGTTGGATCGTCTGTTGTCATCTCCCATGTCATGTTAGTGTCTATAATGATGGTGTGCAGGGCCCTGTTTCAGAAAGCGGGTTTAGAAAACTCAGAGTTAAAAATGATACTCAGGGTTGAGTAACCCCGAACTGTCCAACTCGGAATATTCGGTTTCAGAAAGGCTGATAACAATTAGTTCAATCAACGCAGAGTTGCATTAACCCCAAGTTAAGCGGAGCGCACGAGGATACATAAAGCCCTGATTAGTGGAGCACAGATTAAGCGAGTCACCATGGAGATGGAGGGAAAGAAGGCGCGGTCAATGTATTTTACAGCGCTTGAGGCCGAAATTCTGATGGCAGCATATGCCGATAACATGCAAATTTTGCGGAAAAAAAGTAACACAGCCTCAGCTGCAAAAGAAAGGGAGCATGCATGGCAAAACAAAGCCGACAGAGTCAATGCGTGAGTGTTAATTTAAACATTGATCTAGGGATTTCCACCCATTTAACACGTTATTTTATTATATTTAATTTTATTTTTTATTTTATACACTTTATTTTGTGATGTGATGTGAGCGCAGGTGCAACCCAACAGGCCCCAAACGTTCCTGGCAGCAAGTAAAAATGAAATATAAAAATATAGTCCAAACAGGTAAGGTGTAACTGTATTATGAGCCATAGTGCTTGGTCTGTCTGTCCTATGTAAATCAATTGCAGTTAGAGGCTACATTAATTTTCTTTCTGTAAGCACTTATTGAAATTATCTGAGCACATTACAAGTACATATTTGCTTACTCTGTATGCTCAAATGTGGCCCGTTAGAGCCAACAGAAAAAAAGCGGAGGCCCGAAAAACAGGTGGGGGTCCTCCACCACCACCACTCACAGAGGCTGAGCAGTTGGCCCTCAGCCAAAACAGTGGGCGCCCTGTGGCTGAAGGCATCTCTGCGGGGGCATCCTCTGAGTCAATAACCCCGCAAGACACAAGTGCCTACATAAGAGGTAAATTCAAAATAATACATGATGTGCATACATCCTTTCTTCACAGTCACCTTTGCAGTGCTACTCATTCATTTGATAAACTCTTTACCATAATGAATTATTTTGTAGTGAAGTTATTTTCCTACTGATTTTGCCTTCCCTCAGTCTTGGTTGTCTTTGAGAGCATAATGACAATGAAGTGTAAGGTGATTGGTATGTTTGTTAATTGCCATTTGGTCCCTTGTAAGTTATAAGTGACCTGTATAAACCTCATATTCTATCAGTTGATGGTGATGGTGTACTGCATCTGGTGCAGCCTCCTGTTGAGCCAGACCAACATGCAGTTGTGAGTACTCTTAATACTCCACAGATCATATGAGTTTACAGTAGAACAGCAATGTTGTTAATTTCTTTACTACAGGAAAATAATGAAGAAACATTGACAGCTGTTACAGAGGAGGAAGCAACAGAGACACTTTATGAGGTTTACATCTTACAATGGAAAATATAACAATTGAATAAAATGTGGTACTTTAATAAAACCATGGACTTTCTATGTCTCTAACAGAGTGATGATGGAAATGCAGAGGAAGAGGGTCCAGCCACTTCTCCAACAAACCTTTCCTCAGTAAGATGTTCAGCACTGATTTACAACCAACCTAAGTAGGCATGTACTATGCATGTCAATGCTATTTCCTGTGTTTCCATAGCTCCCTGTAAAGCAGCTGTACAAGACCTATTTGATCAAGAAAATAAAAAAATGCGACTTGGAAATGGAACACTTCAAGCAGCAGACCCAAAAGACCAAGATTGAGATTTTACTGCTGGAACATCAGTTAAGGGTGGGTGAAGTGGTCAGAGATGAACGAATTATTTCAGTGTTTGAACAACATACTAATATACTTATTAATACTTTGTGTACAGGAAATACAGGCGACCAATAAAGCCAGTTGAACAAAAAATCTGTTTATTCTTCATTCAACATGTTGAGGTGATGGGTCAAAGGAAATGATTGTGACATATGGTGTCTCTGACTGCTCTTCCATCTTGTATGTCCGTGGGAGGGTCAGGATGTTCATGGTTTGGATCACTGCTGATGTTTGGTTCAGAAGGACGGTGTTCTCCTCTAATTGTGGCAATGTTGTGAAGAATCACACATGCCACAATAATGTCACATGCCCTTTCTGGGGTGACCCTGAGTCTTTGAAGGCACTGGAACCGGGCCTTAAGCATTCCGATAGTCATTTCAACTCTGGCTCTTGTCCTGCAATGAGCCAGATTATATCGCTGCTGTGGGCCCGGTTCAGGGTCAGGGTCAGGGTAAGGGGTAAGCAAATAGGGTAAACATGGATACCCCCTATCACCAAGCAAGTAGCCAGTGAACTCTCCTAAGACAGAAGGATACACTTCAGTTCAAATGTCCCTGTAGCAATTGGTCTTTATATATTTTAACGTATTTTCAACTCACCATGTCCAAATTTTGTGCTCAGTGTACATTCACGAAAAATTTGTGAGTCATGAACAGAGCCTGGCCACTTGGCTTCCACATTTGTGATAATGTTGGCAGCATCACATATGATCTTCACAGTGCAGAGAACACAAATTAGCATCCATTACCATAATGAAATAATGTGTTAGTTTGAAATGCTACAGGGAACTATGTACCTGTACATTAATGCTGTGGAAAGACTTCCTGTTCACATAGTCTCCTTCATTTACTGAAGGGACAATGATTGGAATGTGAGTGCCATCTATACAGCCAATCACGCCTGGGAACCCTGAAAATAAATGTAGAATTTAAGTAGTAGTTCAAGTATCACCACATCATGAATTAAGTTTTGTTCATCCTGATACCTGCAATTTTGTGGAATCCCTCTTTGATAAATCTTGTGGGTCTATGACCGGGGAACACCACAAACGAGTACAGGAGACGTTTCAGTGCAACTGTAACATTCCTGACTGCCCGACAGACGGTAGCCTTGGAAACATGCTCAGCGTCACCAATGTTATACAGAAAGCTCCCGTTTGCAAAAAAACGACGTGCAATACAAATAATATGTACAGAACTGAGAGAATGTCCGCGATGTGTCACATGAGCAATATAAGGCCTGAGGATGTTATTCAAATAAATTATAGATTGTGCTGAAAAACAGTAACGTTCACACAGAAAATCATCAGGAAATGATAAAATGTCCAAACGCGCTCTAATCACTCTCTCCTGGCGGAGAGCTCTGCGGAGAATTTGGGCTTCAACATCTACTGGCTCTTCAAGGAAGGGGCACGCCATGTCTGACACTTCCTACAGTCAGGTTTCCGACAAAGAGGCGGAGAAGGTCAGGGTTAGTTGAAGTAAACCTGCTAGGGGGCAGGTTAGCTTCACGGAGTGTGTCGTCATAGTAACTCACTCAGAATTAATCTAAACTCTCTTTGTGAAACCGAAAACCCAGAGTTTTCGTTAACTCAGGGTATACTTACTCAGAGTTTGCACTAAACCGGCTTTCTGAAACAGGGCCCAGGACATGTTCATGTTCAAGTTTTGGGTTTATCCCTTCAGTTTCCCTCATGCTCCTGCTCACCATCATGTTCAGGTGGGTATCTATGTCATCACAGTTTTGTTAGAGTCATAGTTTCGCCCAGTTTAGGTTTAGTGATAGTACTTGTCATCTGCTGCTTTGTCTTGTTGTGTGTCCCAGTGTTGTATCAGCCACAATAAAATGCTCGCTTTTAGTTCTTCAAAGTTCTGACATCCTGCATGTCCTGCTTCTGGGTCCAGTTACAAAACAAATTGACGCAGCCCCGCTGTGACAGTTTTCTTTTTGAAGAGTCCAGCATTTGGGTCTGATTCCTACCTACATCATGACATTAACACTGGTTTCCATGTCCAGATAGATTTCACATACTGTTAAACTTCACATATTTCCCTGATATATGTATGATGTATAATGGTGCATTGCTACACACATTCATATTTGAGTGTTGTTGATTTCAGAGAGACTGCTTTTTATTTTTATTTCCTCATTGCTGTGCACTAAGGCCTGTTGTTTTATAACTGACTTCAATGTAAAAGTTGGAGTCAGATGCTGTTGAACCTGTTTTCTGGAAGAGTCTTGAAGAAACCAAAAGCAAACTCGCATTTATGTGTCAGTATTTGGAGATAAATGTCTCACTGATTCTTATCCATCCGTGTCAGTTAATACTACCAGCTGGATTTTTTTTTTTTTAAAGGGGGATGAAGATGCTGCTGGTGTTGCTGCTCCTCATCAACAGTAAGAAACACACCTTAAATACTATTTAAATGCTGATTGTGTGTAAAACTTATGGAACGAGTAACTCGAATAGTGAAGAAAGAAGCTTTGTTTGTAAAAATATGAAAGACTGTAGTCAAAGATTGTGCTTTTCCATCATTGAGACGCTGAACAACATCCTAAAATGGTTTTACACTAAATCCCTTTGTTTGTACGGTGGTTCAGTCCTCGTCTTACAAACAGGCGTTTATCGCAGTCACCCTACAAGTCTGTAGGTACTGAGAGCCATGGATGAACATTTCTGACATACCTCTGCAGGAGTGCCAACTACTCACTGTGTGTTTGTGTGTGTGTGTGTGTGTGTGTGTGTGTGTGTGTATACATGGTGTAGACCTGTTTAAACTGATTGTACTACAGTGGTTATCCTCAGGCGGAAGGAGTGGCTGAGCAGCATGCAGTTTATTCATATTGAGTGTGATGTACAAGAAGGTACGGTGTTGTGTGTTTTGTGTAACAGGAACAGGAAAACATTACAGTATAAAAAATGAAGATAAAGGCTGAATTGACAGCTGTTCCACTGCTGTCACATTAAGGACCTGCATCAGAATAATTTTTGTAATGTTGCTCTACTGGAACAGCAGTTATTAAACTTGTCACAAGATGGCGCTCCAACAGAGACACAACACAATATTCACGGTCACATTAAGTGGTGAAGGAAACACTTGTATGCACAATAAATGTATCTACTACATCTGTGTCAAACTAGCTTAGTATTGTGCAGTCAAGAATCAATGTTTCAGTATTCAAACACCTGGCTTGGGTTTCTTAAATTAATTTGTCACCTGAGGTATCTTAGACAAACACACAGCATGCAGTTAATTTCTATGTCTGTTTATGTGTCCTCAGTTTCCCAGTATGCCCTGGCTGTGGTGGTGGAGGTGAATGAGGGGGAAAGATCTGTCCTGCTGCCCTGTCAGTACTCAGGTATTACACCTGAGGACCCCACAATGATGTGGACTCGCAATGATCTTGATCCCAACTCTGTCCACCTACAGCGAGATGGAAGAGATGACCTTAGAGGGCAAAACCAGCGCTACAGCAGGCGCACATCGATGAGGCGTGATGCTCTGAACACTTTAGACTTCAGCCTCACTCTGAGAAAACCACAACTGACCGACAGCGGCAACTACACCTGCTCCATCAGTTTTGGAAGAGAAGAGCTGAGACTGACAGTTATACAGCTACAGGTCAAAGGTCAGCAACAAACACCAACACCTGCTCTTTATACAGCTCAGGAGTCAGTACTGTGGACAGATCAGAGGTTAAACAGGTTAGATTGATTTGGTTTAAAGTTGTCATTGTTGTGTTCAAATTTGTCTCAAACACAACAATGACATGCAGTTTAACTTGTCTTAAACTGCATGTTTAGATATCTTTCTGTTTCTACCGTACATGTAAGATGGTGGAGGAGGTTTAGCTATTAGTGTTTAACTGCAGGCAAATTCCATATAAGATTCTGGTTTCCTTATTTGATAAGGTTTACTTCCTGCCATTTATGGGCTCACCTGCACTGGTATATGAGAGACTGTTAAAGGGGCTAAACTGTATACAGGAGGGTTGACTCTTTTATGACCAGAGATGGGGTTAAAATGGTTATAACCGGGAAGTCACGCACATACACACACAGTTGCACACACACATGCTCAGATGAGCATGCACAGACACACACAGTCCATTTAGCTTTTATGACACACCATATGGGTTTTACAGTGGGGTTGTGTGTTGACTGAATAAAGACTGCAAGGGGACGCTGTTTCTTTGGCGCTGTCTGGGATCAGGTGAGATTCCAGACAACTGATCCGACCGGATAAAACCCATCGATCTGTTTGTCTTGCTTCGTTCATGGGGATAAGTCTCTGAAACAGTGAAGCCTGTGAGCGCAGACCTGACAAAGAGTGTTTTGGCAATTCTGTTATAAATGAAGACCAACATTTTAGATCTAAGCTCCATGGAAGCCACAACTAAGGGTGGGTTTAAAAAAATCGATTGTCCAATTAAAAACGATTTTAGCTTGAATAAAGTGATATTGATTCATTAAATCCTGAATTGATTTTTATAAATGTATTTTGCCAGGAACACTTGAATCTCAGGTTAAAGCTCACAAAACTATTTTAACAACCACCAAACAGCTAAAACACCAAATGAGAGCAGGTACATTGATTCCACACAAACACCTAAACACAAAGCACAGACCATTTCACTCGACAGCACATACACAGACACGCCATCAGGACTAAAAGGTGAGATCTCACTGATTCTGAAGCTGCAGGTTTTGTCACTCTCTGACCAAAATTTACTGAACCAGCAGCAAAAGTAGATCAAAACTAAGCTCCACATTTGATAAACATCGTCTTTAATTCCCTCTTACTTTTGCTGTTTTACTTCCACCACAACAGAATCACACTTCCTGGATGGCTCTCTCTGTCAGTCACTTCATGGTTTTCTCTCATTTTTGTTCTACTGCAAAATATTCTGAGGTAATATAAAAAGCTAGGCTAGAAAAAGGTTTTTCTGTGTTTTATTTTTACTTACTTTGACTCAAAGGCATCTGCTGTGATGCTCTGAAGTCTCACAAGTGTCAGCTTTGTTTTTATATATAGATATAAAAAATATGGAAATGTACTGATAAATGATCAGAATTATAATATTTCTCACTGTCTGAGTCAAAATTGAACTGAATCGAGGATCAAATCAAATCGAGACCTTATGAATCAGAATCGAAACGATTATAGAAATCGATACCAATCCCTAGCCACAACAGCAGAGTGGACTGATTCTTATATAGCGCTTTTCTACTCTCCCGGAGTACTCAAAGCACTTTATACAACATGCCTCATTCACCCATTCAAACAAGCACTTCTAAACTCAAATGCAAAGTAGACTACATTCACACACATTCATACTCTGATGAAAGGGCAACTTGGGGTTAGTATCTTGCTCAAGGATATTTGGCATTCAGACTGGGGAAGCCAAGGATCGAACCACCAACCTTCCGATCAGTAGATGATCTGCTCTACCACCTGAGCCACACGTTTTTTTTTTATATTCACAAATGACTCAGACTATGAGTACAGCTTCTCCATAAATGCATTTAAGAATCAGTCAAAGGATTTTTGTCCAGTGTTTGTAATCTTGCTGTATTTGATTCTTGACTTATATGTAAAATCTCTTTGACGTTCCTTTAAAAGAAAATTTCTAAATTGTTATAGTCTCCTGTACGTAAATGCATAAAAGTATCCATGCATTTGTGTCATTGTGATGGATTACTGCAATGTCTAGTTTACAAGCTTAGAAAAATAAGCTTATTTATGCCTCTAAGTGATACAAAATGCTGCAGCCAGGCTCCTAATGCATTGTAGCAAGCAACCTTGAAGCACTTTATTTATCTGCTTTACAGTTGATTTTATAATTAGATACAAAATTCTCATCCAGTGAAACTCCAGCTTACGAAGGCTCTTAACGGCAGTATTTCTGCCCATTGTACAGCAAAATGCCCGCATAATGAAATCCGCTGGCAGAGACCAGAACTCCCACAATGCCTTCCGAATCATGTGATAACCCCTTGGCTTTTGTACTTGCGTTTTGCTGTTCCACGTGAAAGACGTATTGTTGTTGCAGTGCGTTTTCCTGTGCTTCTCATATGCAACATGAGAAGCAATATGTTCATTCATAATGGGGCCGAAAAAACTTTCTGCAAGTGATTCGAGTGAAAAGAAGAAGCGTAAGGTGCCCTCGATGGAAACAAAAGAGAAATTATTGATAAATATGAGCAAGGTCCTCCTCCACCAAGAACTTTGTCTTCAGCCAGCATCGCCTCACTCAAAAGGCGATGGAAAAAGGTGCTTCGATTTTGACTTACGAAAGACGCTCTGGAACGAATTTATTTCATAAGTCGAGGTTCCACTGTACTTACATATAGACCACTAGATGGGCTAGATAAATTTTGTGCTTTGTATGTACATCTGATTGCTCTGTGGACTTTTTTCAGTAACACTTTCTTTTAAAAGCTTTTCTTCCCTTATTCCAACGTTTTTTGCGATATCCTGCTGTCATCAAATTCAAAATGAGATTTCTGATCAGTCAAAAAATAAACAAACAGCAAAAAAAGAAAACATAGTTTAAAATACATTACATTTAAATTATAAAAACTTTTATAAGTGTCTAATATAAAGGTTTTGTGTGCATTAAACAACGTTTCCATGGCATCAAGGATTTTTTAATGCTGGAAATGGTCAAACAATGATTAAATTGTTAACGTTAAAGATCCAGTTTAGTTTTCAATGGAAAAAAAGAGGCCAGATGATGATGTATTACCACAGAGACATAGATTAGCAACACTAATGCTCATATCCCAGATGACTATTTCATATGATTTATTGTCCTTTCAGACCAGCAGGTGGAGATGAAGGTGAATGAAGGCTTAGAGTTTGTCATCCTGCCCTGCAAAACAAAACCTTACCTGCCTGAGGACACCACAGTGGAGTGGACTCGCTCTGACCCAGAACTCATGATGGTCCATGTGTATGCAAATGAAGGCGACCAACTTATTGACCAGGACGGCCTTTACAGAGACCGAACAACAGTGAACGAAGACCTGCTGAGAACTGGAGACCTCAGTCTGACCCTGAAAAAACCCACAGAGAGAGACAGTGGAGGATACATCTGCACCATCTACAGGGACAAAGACATCCTGAGACAGAAAGTAGAGCTGCAGGTCAAAGGTCAGAGATGTAGATAAAGGTCAGTGGTGCTGTAGATGTTGTCATAATATTATTATGATGTTTTAATATTATGGTCTATTATTGTTTTCTACACAGAGCCATTCCCATCTTGGGCCATAGCTCTCCCAATTCTCCTGGTTCTTCTTGTGGTTTCTGGAGGTCTTTTATTTCATTTCCGGCACTATTTCATGTCAGGTGAGTGTCTCCTACTACACTACCCATAATGCCACAACATGACTTTACTAAACAGTGTGTGTGCTTCACTGCATTGATCTGACACAGAGGCTGCATGTGGACAAGCTGTTCTTCTTCTGTGGTGGTAAACAGCAGGCTGACATGGAAACATGTGCTGACAGTAAATGTTGCAGCAGCTTCAGTAAATGTTCCTCCTTGAGTTGTGCTCAGTCATGTGGTGGAGAGCTTCAGATGTTCAGAGCAGACACATGAGATCTTCATGGTTTCTGTGCTGATGTGTGTGAGACATGGCCGACTGTGGAGGCTCAGTCTGTCTGTTCTTCTGCTCTTCATCCAACATGTCTGCAGCACTTTACAGGACGCTGCAGACTAGTTACCAAAGAACGAGTCAGGAACACATCAGGAACAAACTGAGACACAATCTGACTGAGACTAGAAGACAAGGAGGGGACAGGGAGGTCATGTGACCATCACAGCTGCTGATGTCATCATGTTGTGCTTTGTTGTCCTCTCAGTTTACCAGGTGGTGGTGGATTCAGGGGTGGAGTCTGTCCAGTTGCCCTGCAAAGGCATACTTCACCTCCCCAAAGATGCTAAAGTGGAGTGGATGGACAACAATGACAAGATAGTCCACGTGTATATGAATGGCTCTGACGAACCTGAACAACAGGATGAGTTTTACACAGATCGAACGAAGATGAATGAAGACCTGTTGAAAACTGGAGACTTCAGCCTGACCTTGAAATACCCCACAGTCACAAACAGCTACACCTGCACCGTCTACAGCAGGGAGGGAAAGATTCTGCTGAAGAAACAAGTGGTGCTCACTGTTATAGGTCAGTGCTGTAGATACAGGTCAGAGGTCACTGTAAACGCTCAGAGAATATGAACTGGGTTCACATCATCACATAATCCATGAGACTTTCATGAGTTTCTCATAATGTTGGTTTAGCATTTAGCTAGCACACTGCTAAAGTCAGTTCAAATATATCTATTTTGTTAGCACTCACATTTCAGTGAAAATAACTACATACATGCTTTTTACCAGAACCATTAAACTTTCCCCATAAACACACATGGAAATATCACAAATCTGGGTCATGAAACAAGGAGGGGAGGTCCTGTTACCATCACTGCTTGTCATGTTCAAAGTTTTCAGGACTTTAGGAAAAAATATGTCACTTTAAAACATTAAATTTGCTTCAGCAGTTGAAATTACAAGTTTACAGCGCTGGACCTTTGTGTGAACCATTGGTCTGCTTCACAGAAAGGACAACCTTGAAACGGGCTCTACAATAACAAACAAAAACAATAATAAAAGATTATTATCTTCTCCGAGCACCAAATGTGGCAGTCTGCTGTGAATCCTCCTCATTCAGTCCGACCTTGCCTGGTGTCTGCTCCTTCAAGACAGAAAAGAAAAACATCTCCCTGGCTAGCCTTGATTACTTTTCCACACTATAAGACCCACTGAAAATCCTTTAATTTTCTCAAAAATCGACAGTGCACCTCGTAATAATATTATATTATATATGCATTATAATAAAAGTTACCGTGAGGGTTCTGAATTGGAAACAAATGCAATCACATGGCAGGATGCAGTAAACGGGCCAAACTTCAGCCAGGAGAACAACTGAGATAATCCATCCTCATAATGAGGTTAGTCATTAATTTGCTGCAACAACATGGGAATAGAGCAGCTGTGAGAGAATTCAGCATTAATGAATCAATGGTACAGAAATGGAGGAAGCAAGCAGAATGGATTGAGTAAAGTTTGATATCTAACTGTTTGGTTTCACTTAATGCACCTTATGACTCAGAAAATACGGCATTTAATATTATCCTAGATCCTAAAATCCAGTTCAGGAAATCTTGTTTGGACATTCTGACCCAGAGACTATTCTCACCTTTATCATGTGTATGTAAGCACTCTGCTTCTTCTTTCAATATTTCAAATCCAGACAGTAGTGCTGGATGAAGCTCTCAACCCTCAAACATGGAGGGCCAAAATGTTCATGAGCTCATTTGCATTGTGTATATATTAAAATAATAAAACAGCTTTATTTAATAGTTTTATAAACAATGTAATAATCTTTCAACCCTAACATGCTGCTGTTGCTGTCTATTCCACTTACACATGCTGTGTTTTCTTCTCAGTCCCCCAGGTGGTGGTGGATTCAGGGGTGGAGTCTGTCCTGTTGGACTGTACAACCACACTTAAGTTACGTGAAGGTGCTACAGTGGAGTGGAGAGACGCTTACAGGAAGGTCCATGTGTATCAGGATGGCTCTAGTAAGCCAGAGAAACAGGATCAGGTTTACAGAGGCCGAACAGAGATGAATAAAGATGCGCTGAGGACTGGAGACCTCAGTCTGACCCTGAGATACCCCACAGTCACAAACTCTTACACCTGCACCCTCTATAACAGGGATGGAGACATCCTGCTGAAGAAACTAGTGGTGCTCAATGTCAGAGGTCAGTGCTGTAGATACAGGTCAAAGGTCACTGTAAAAGCTCACAGAAGATGAACTGTGAGAGTCCAAATCATGAGGTTTTCATAATGTTTATTTAGCATTTAGCTAGCACACTGTGAAGGCTAAGTCAGTTCAAATATAAGATAAGATAAGATGGCCTTTATTAGTCCCACAGGTGGGAAATTTGTTTTGTTACAGCAAAAGTGCAAAGTTATGTAGCAGAAATTAGAAAACACTGGAATGCAATAAAATACAATAAAATAAAATAAAATACTATATACAATAGAATAAAAATAGAATAATATATACAATAGAATAAAATAGAAATACAAATACTATATACAACTGAGTAGGAAAATACAAAAACACAACTTCGTCAGAAGAAGAATTGCACGTATAGCAGTCTTATTGCACATGTGTGGGTTTGTGTGTTTGATCAGCTGCAAAAGTCTTTATTGTAGAGTCTGACAGCAGTGGGGAGGAAAGACCTGCGAAATCTCTCCGTCCCACACCGTGGGTGCCGCAGTCTCCCACTGAAGGAGCTGCTCAGTGCTGTCACAGTCTCATGCATGGGGTGGGAGATGTTGTCCAACAGGGATGACAGCTTAGCCACCATTCTCCTGTCACTCACCACCTCCACTGGGTCCAGAGGGCATCCTAGAACAGAGCTGGCCCTTCGGATCAGCCTGTTCAGTCTCTTCCTGTCCCCAGCAGAGATGCTGCCCCCCCAGCAGACCACACCATAAAAGATGGCTGAGGCCACCACAGAGTCATAGAAGGTCTTCAGGAGTGGGCCCTCCACTCCAAACGACCTGAGTCTCCGAAGCAGGTACAGCCTGCTCTGCCCTTTCCTGTAGAGGGCGTCTGAGTTATGAGTCCAGTCCAGTTTGTTGTTCAGATGAACACCAAGGTACCTGTAGCTGTCCACAGCCTCGATGTCCATACCTTGGATGTTCAGTGGTTGCAGTGGAGGATGCTTGTGCCTGCGGAAGTCTACCACCAGCTCCTTGGTTTTACTGGCGTTGATCTGGAGGTAGTTCAGCTGGCACCAGTCCACAAAGTCTTGAGTCAGTCCTCTGTACTCCTTGTCGTCCCCATCAGTGATGAGGCCGACTACTGCAGAGTCATCAGAGAACTTCTGCAGGAAGCACTGGGTGGAGTTGTGGGAGAAGTCTGCAGTGTAGATGGTGAAGAGGAACGGAGCCAGAACCGTTCCCTGTGGGGCCCCCGTACTGCAGACGACCCTGTCCGACACACAGCCCTGAGTCCTCACATACTGTGGTCGGTCGGTGAGGTAGTCCAGAATCCAGGTAGTGAGGTGATGGTCCACTCCAGAGTTCTCCAGCTTGTCCTTCAGAACCGAGGGAAGAATGGTGTTGAAGGCACTGGAGAAATCAAAGAACATGATTCTCACAGTGCTCCCAGCGGTCTCCAGGTGAGCGAGGGAACGATGTAGGAGGTGAATGATGGCATCATCCGCTCCAATGCCAGGCTGGTAGGCAAACTGAAGTGGGTCAAGTGATGAGCTCACAAGGCGCCGAAGCTGAGCCAGGACCAACCGCTCCAGGGTCTTCATCAGGTGGGATGTCAGAGCCACCGGCCTGTAGCTGTTGAGGTCCTTGGGGCATGAAGTCTTTGGCACTGGAACAACACAGGAGGCTTTCCAGAGCTGTGGGACTCTTCCCAGCCTCAGGCTCAGGTTGAAGAGGTGCTCCATCACACCACACAGTTGGTCCGCGCAGGACCTGACGACCCTCGAGCTGATGCCATCTGGACCCGCTGCCTTCTTGGCTTTAATCCTCCTCAGTTCCCTCCGAACCTGGGTGGTTGAGAGAGACAGGCTGGAGCCTTGTGTTGAGTGTGTATTGGATGCTGTTGTTGGGGGTGGGGAGGAGTGAGCAGGGTGAATAGAGGAGGTGTGAAGTGTCTGAGGTGTCAGAGGTGGAACAGCAGCAGTGGGGGTGGGTGAGTCTGCAGCCGATGTTGGAGACTGCCTCATGGCTGAATCAAATCTGTTGAAGAAATGATTCAGTTCATTTGCCCACCTCACATCCCTCCCAGGCAGAGAGTTCTGATGTTTGTGACCTGAGATGGTTCTGAGGCCTCTCCAGACTTCACCAACATTGTTTTGCTGAAGCTGGTTCTCCATCTTCTGCCTGTAGCTGTCCTTCCCATTCCTTATCAGTCCCCTAAGCTCTCTCTGCACCCTTTTCAACTCCTCTTTGTCTCTGGATTTGAAGGCCCTCCTCTTCTGCTTGAGGACAGCTTTAATTTCTGAAGTAATCCAGGGTTTGTTGTTGGAGAAACACCGTACAGTCCTGGTAGGTACGGTGTTATCCACACAGAAATTAATATAGTCAGTAATGCATGTAGTAAGGCTGTCGATGTCCTCTCCGTGGTCGTCACAGATCACCTCCCACACAGTCGACTCAAAACAATCCTTAAGAGCCTCCTCGCTCTCCTCCGACCATCTCTGTACTGTGCGGGTGGCTGGTGGCTCCCTGCGCACTAAGGGCTCATACACAGGGACAAGGTGCACCAGGTTGTGATCAGATCTGCCTAGGGGAGGGAGAGGTGATGAACTGTATGCCTCTTCAGCATTGGCATACAGTAAGTCCAGTGTTTTATTGTCTCTGGTTGGGCAGGTCACATACTGGGTGAAGGTGGGCAGTGTGGAGTCCAGTGAGGCATGATTGAAGTCCCCTGATATTATGAGAAGGGCTCTCGGAGATTGTGTTTGCAGTCTGCTGACCACAGAGTGGAGAGAGTCACAGGCTGCATCCGCGTTGGCTGAGGGGGGGACATACGCTGTTATCGCGATAACATGCGAGAATTCCCGGGGCAGGTAGTATGGACGCATGCTAACGGCTAACAGCTCAATGTCTCTGCTGCAGAGTTGTTCTTTTACAGTGATGTGCCCAGGGTTACACCATCTGTCATTCACAAACACTGCCAGTCCCCCTCCTTTCCTCTTACCGCTATTTTGTTAGCACTCACAACTCAGTGAAAATAACTACATGCTTTTTACCACAACCATTAACCTTAACATTAATGGAAATATCACAAATCTGAGTCATGAAACAAGGAGGGGAGGTCCTGTTACCATCAATGCTGCTGTTCCTCTCTGTACCATTTATAAATGCTTCTTTTTTCCCTCAGTCCCCCAGGTGGCGGTGGATTCAGGGGTTGTGTCTGTCCAACTGCCCTGTGAAACCACACTTGAGTTGCCTCATGATGCTAAAGTGGAGTGGAGAGACATTTACAAGAAGGCCCATGTGTATGAGGATGGCTCTGATAAACCAGATAAACAAGATCAGGATTACAGAGGCCGGACAGAGGTGAATGAAGACCTGCTGACAACTGGAGACCTCAGTCTGACCCTGCACTACCCCACAGAGAGAGACACACAAGTCTACACCTGCACCGTCTACAGCAAAGAGGGAAAAATCCTGTTCAAGAAAGCAGTTAATCTGAAAGTCAATGGTCAGTGATTTAAATGATTCTTTTTGTTCACACACTGTGTTCTGTGTGTGTGTGTGTGTGTGTGTGTGTGTGTGTGTGTGTGTGTGTGTGTGTGTGTCCTACAGTAGTCTACTACCTTATACAGGTTGTGTGCCTCCTTTAACCCTACAACAGGCAAGGGCTTAGAGTATTTTAAGGCCTATTTATTCTGAGTGGAATCGGGCAGTAGCTGCATCTGAGTAGATGCTAGTGTAGGACAACATTCTGCGTAAAACTGCTGGAAACCCATCTGGACCTGGGGCTTTAAAGAAGGTGTAAAGATGGTGTAAAGCCTGAGAGTGGGGTGCTGTGAATGGCAAGCATCACAAAGACGGAAATCACTCATGTACTGTTAAAAGAATATCTTTAGACTGCCAGATCCTTTGACTCACTGCTATACTGTCATTTTCTGGATTAAATAGCAGATTTAAGTTTTCTCTTATTACAAGAAAAGAAGGTATGAAAAAAGGAGGGTCATCAACATTTGGTCCATGTGTACTAGCAGTACTCAGATCCAAAATTTGAATACATGAATATAAATTTACCATCTGGATCTGTAATAGTGTTGCTAACAGTGAAGATGTATTTTTTTTTTTTTTGTTAATCATGTGTCTTTGTTTTGAATAGTAACAGAACACTGTGGAGAAATAAGTGTGTGCATTGTGTTGCTGGGTTGTTGTTTGTACTCTCAGTTTAATTTTCTGCCTTCTTCATGCGTCCTTCCACTTTATCTTCTTCTGTGTTAAGTATTTCCATTCTACTGTTTTCTGTTTTATTTTGGTAACCTTTGTCTGTGTTTATTGTTCAGTTGTACTTTCCCAGTTATGTTTCCTGAATAGTTCCAGATGTGTTCCTTGGTGTTTCCTGTCTAATTACTTGTGTATGTTTATAACCTCACCTCTTTTCTTGGCCTTTGTCATCTCCTTCCTCAGTGCTCTACATCAGCTTCTCCTGTTGATCATCACATTTTTATATTTTGGTTTCCCTGCTTTGCAAACATTTAAACTTTCTGTATTCCTTTGACTTACTGCATTAAGTCTCCTGTTCTGTGTTTGAGTCCAATACAGAAGCTTTTCGTGTTTGTTTGTATTATGCTGTAAATTAGACATATAGCATTTTCTAGTTAGATGTAGTAGAAAGTGGCTGAGAAGAGTATCTAGCTGTGGTTTGTTGATGGGGGAAAAGTAGTATCAGGTCATACATGCATATTGAAAGGAAGACAATCACAGAGTTAAAGGTGAGTTGTAGAAGCTCTGAGAGAGGTCACATGGTGATGGCAGAAAACGATGCTCACAGTTCTGTATTAGAGACAAACAGTTAAACAGTAAAATGAGGCCAAATCTCACTTTAATCGTCCTATTAGAGGGGTCATGTGACTTCAGGGCTTCCTATTGGCTGATTCAAAGACAGGAAGACTGAAAAAATGTGAAATATAGATCATGTAGATGTTAGGTTTTCTCTGTTTTCTTTGTATTATTTTTGGGTCTTCACCTTGCAGGATGACACACCTTGAGGCAAATGTTGTTCTGATATGATGCATTATAAGTAAAGTTAAATAGAATTGATATAAAACTGCATTGATCCAGTTTCTGTGGCCAAATTAACTTAAAATAATCGCATTGATTGAGTGACTGAGCATTGAATTGAAAGATTTCAGTCCCCTGTTCCTTTCTCCTCTGATCTTTCTTTCAGCTTTTTTCTACAACCATGAAAACCTGCTGCTGTCTGTACAGCTCATGTTCTGTTTCTTGTCCTTTCAGTCTGTCAGGTGGAGGTGGAGGAGGGGGAGGAGTCTGTTTGTCTGCCATTTAAAACTACACAAAACCTGCCTGAAGATGTTGTAGTTGCGTGGCAATCTGATGAAATGATGGTCCACCTGTATGAGAACGGCTCTGACAAGCTTGAAGAACAGGACCAGGTTTACAGAGACCGAACGAAGTTGAATAAGGACCTGCTGAAAACTGGAGACGTCAGTCTGATCCTGAAACACCCCACAGATGATGACAATGGAGAATACAGCTGTGAAGTCAGCAACAGGGATGATAACCGCACAAACAGAATTTGGAGACACAAAATTGTGCTGCTCAAAGTCAAAGGTTTGTGTGTGTGTGTGTGTGTGTGTGTGTGTGTGTGTGCGTGTGGTGGGGGGGAGGGGAGGCTTTTTTCAGACTTAAAATATGGTTTTAGTGTCAGGGTTACAATTAGGTTATGATTAGGTATTAGGAAGTTTCCTTGTGTAGTCATGCTGGGTTTGTATTGATCGTCTTATCCACATAATAATTTATCCATAGAGTTCAGAGCTCCATCCCGTTTATGTTTGTTTGCTTGTTTTTTTTAATATAAAATGCAAACAACAAGGTGGGCAGTCCAAGCACTCCTACAATCAATAAAAATTTAATTAGAATAAAATTAAAATTATCTTAAAAGATTTCCTACCATAATCAGGTGAGCAGCACCTCCAAGGACAGGATTTCACCTCCAGAACTTTAGGTTTTTTTTTAGTGTTTTCTGTTTTATTTGTGTTTATTAGTGATTTTTAGAGCTCATGCAGCTGTTAGTATTCACAGCAAATATCCAACTCATAGTCAAACTCATGTGATGGAAGATCTGTTTTACCTGTGTTACGAGTTCAAAGTATTGGAGATGGATACAAGAGGAAACCACAATAACAACACTGGTCCGGCCGGGTGAAGTCAAACGATGATTTTTAATGAACACACGTGTGGGAGATGAACACTGTACGCAGACAGCATCAGATCTCAAAATGGTGGAGCATTGCTCAAACTCTTATAGCCTCTAGTGGCCCCCACCTAGTCATAAAAGCCTAAACATTCACATTCTTTCTCTCACACGGCGCCTAAGCTATGACCTTGGCTCCCTGTTTATCTGCTCCTGCTGAGATGGGGCAGAAAACCTCTCCGGTATGTTCTGCTCTATTCTAATCAGACAAATAAGATCATGACTCTCTGAAAACAGTATTTCTTATAACTCAGCAGTATAATGGATCATAAAACAATATCATTCATTCACAATAAATCAGCAGTCTAATGTAATGCAAATCAGTTTAACAAATGTAATAGTTATCACCTTCTTCTGATTCAGGAGAATAATGCAAACTAAACCTACATAATATTTCACAATCTCTAATTGTGGGGCGATTGTGGCTCAAGAGTTGGGAGTTCGCCTTGTAATCGGAAGGTTACCGGTTCGAGCCCCGGCTCGGACAGTCTTGGTCGTCGTGTCCTTGGGCAAAACACTTCACCCGTTGCCTACTGGTGGTGGTCAGAGGGCCCGGTGGCGCCAGTGTCTGGCAGCCTCGCCTCTGTCAGTGCGCCCCAGGGTGGCTGTGGCTACAATGTAGCTGCCATCACCTGTGTGTGAATGGGTGGATGACTGGATATGTAAAGTGCTTTGGGGTCCTTAGGGACTAGAAAGCGCTATATAAATACAGACCATTTACCATTAGGGATATAATAATGGCATAAGGTAATATTATAATCCCACACCTGTCAGTACCTTTATTAACCATATAGTCTTGGCTAATCCTTTTATTAATAAAACTTTAGAAAACATATAGATACAAAAAAGCACAGACCTCCCTACTCTCCCTGCACAAAATTACTTTAAAAAATCTTAAAAACACAATTACAGGATATCATTACTAGCTCCGATCCTTCTCTCTGTACCTTAATCCTTCACATGTGGAAGATATTTTTACATTTCCCCAACTCACCCTCTGCTGACCGTCAGGCTCTCCTAGGTGAATCTAAAAAGCTGCACACATTAGGCTGTTAATATAGATGTAGATGCTATAGGTGACATTTCATTACAGTTTGGTCGCCCAAAAGCCCTAAAGGCAGTTAAGCCTTAGATTTACACTTTTATAACCTTCTAGTTCCCTCCTTCCTGTGGCTGCACACACCTACACGGCTCCACAGCTTAGGTCTTCCAACGATTATATATGTCTATACATATACATATATACAATACCGAAATAATACCTACTATTAGGTGTTAGGTATTATCAGTCAGCTGAATGAAAAACACTGTGATCCTATGAGCTGCTATCAGGGCTGCTCCATTCTCAGGATTCTCATCTGGATGATTGAAGCAGGTTATTGATGAAGTCAGCAAACCGCTTTCAAAATGGCTCTTTTTCCAGGGGAACTCCCTGAAATGTAAATCTCATGGAAATGAAGAAGAAGTCCAAGTTTAAGAAAGTTTGGCTAAGCAGAGGGTGAGGGAGGGTGGAGGGAGAGTTGGGTTTGGTGGACAGGTAAAGCTGGGTGTCGTCGGCATAACATTGGAACTGAATATTATATTTACTGAAAATGTGTCCAAGTGGGAGGAGGTAAATAAAGAAAAGGAGGGGCCCAAGGACAGATCCCTGAAGCACCCCGATAGAGGCTGTAGAAGCTGAGAAAGATGAAGTTAGAGATGGTGTCAAAGGCTGCACTCAAATCAAGGAGAATAAGGACGGAGAGGAGACAGCTGTCATAAGAAGGTAATTTGTTTTTTTTATAAGAGCAGTTTTGGTGCTATGAGAAGGATGAAAACCAGACTGGAACTGTTCGTAATGGTTATTGTTGGTAAGGTGTAGATGAACTTGTAAAGAAACTATTTTTTCAGTCATTTTTGAGAGAAATGGTAGATTGGAGACGGGACAAAAGTTATTAAAGGTGTTGGGATCTACACCTGTTTTTTTCAGTATTGGGGTGATAGCAGCAACTTTGAAAGAGGCAGGAACAGTTCCAGAGGTGAGTGAAGAATGGATAATGGCAGATATTAGGGGAAGGAGAGAGGGTAGACAGGCCTTGACTAGGACTGTAGGAAGGTGGTCAATGGAAGGGCTTTGATTTGCAGATGAGATCAGAGATATCAGTGACAGAGGGAAGTTGGAAGGCAGAAAGGCAACGTAATGGGGGTGGAGTTAAGAAGGAGGAGCTACATGGATCATCAGGAGCCAGGTCTTGGTGTATTTTATTTTTCATTTTTTCAGTGAAGAATAGCATTAGAGAATCATGGAAATTAGATGAGTAGAGATGATCGGGTAGAAAGTCAGGCAGCCTGGGAAAAGAGTTTAATGGTGGAGTAATAGGCAGATTTAGTTTGGCTAATACACTCCTTATAAAACAGAACATGATTATTAAACATTTCCTTATGAATAATAAGGCCAGTTTCCTTATGAAGGTGCTCAAGTCGTCTGCTTTTAGCTTTCAAAAGTCAGAGTTCAGAAAGGTAACAACATGCTGAGTTAGAAAAGGATACAGGTCTAGTTTTTAGTGGAGCGAGAGAGTTCAAAATAATACTAAGGGTATGATTATAATAAGAGACCAGATCATCTGGAGTAGACAGGTTGCTGAGAGAGAGACAACTAGAAAAAGCAGAAGAAAGGATATCAAGATTTGTTTTCTTGATATTCCAGAAAGAAATGGAGCAGGGGTTCTTGATTATGGAGAAGGTCATTTGGACATTAAAGGAGAGAAGCAGATAATCAAAGATTGGTAGCTCGTCGGCTGTGCAGTTTGAAGGTGTAAGGCCGGTACAGCAGACTCGGTCCAAAGTATGGCCCTTGGTGTGAATAGGGAGTTTTCTGTGTTGTTTAAAACTAAAGCTACCAAGGCAGGATAAAAGGTCTTTGGTAAGAGGATGGCCGGAGTAATCCACATGAGGACTTCAAAGAGGTCCGCTTGAAATTTGCCCAGTAACAAAAAGGGAAACACCGGCGTCTGCACAGCCCCTCGCGCTCACCGTCTGATTACATTTACATCACTGTGACCCACGAGGACCCTCAGAAATGAAGAGTTTGTGTCCACTGACATGTCAGTGATTTTAATTTGAAATGCACACAGGAAATAATGTGTTTCCGTAAAGAATGCTGTGCAGTAAATTTAAGAGATCAGGGCCAAAACAGACTGATGGATTATTTTGACACCTCTGTTTGATTCTTCTATCAAACAGAAGAAAAAAAGTTCTCTTCAGCAGGTGAGGTCAGAGGTTAAAGGTCAGCGAGTGGAAGAGAAAACACAGCTCAGGTGAATGAAGTAAAGGTCTTCCTCATTGTGATGACCTTTGATATGCTACCTGTTATTTTCACTCATTAATGTGTGAAAGCAGCATCTAGCAGCAGCTTTTAAGGTGGACTGTTTTCTTGCACGTTACTTAATGCAGGAGGTGACGATAGCCACGATTTCTGGATGGGAGTGGAAAGGTGTGCAGGTGATCTACAGCTAATGTGCTGATTGATGAGCAGCCTGTTCATGGTGATGATGAGAAACAGATTTGATTCAAAGCACAAATGAGTGAAAAAGGAGCAGCAGCCATGATAGAGCGAGTCATCTGCTGACAGAAATAGTGGAGTGAAGGATTTTTGCAGCGTTTCTCTGTGAAAACAGCGAGTTGATTCAGATCAATGAGAGGAGGATGAAGGAGAAGCAGCATGTTTCTGATAGAAGGATCACTGCTGTGCTACAAATTGGTGCACTCGGCGGCCTCCTCAAAATTGGTTTTCTGTTCTGGTAAACTCCTGATGCAACTTCAAGGACTCTGGCTTCACCCACAGCTGCTCCTCCTCCCCTTTATATCGGAAGGTGTTCAGTTTGAACTCTATGTGAGCCTTTCCAGGCGTCATTATCATCTCTGACTCGATTGTAGCATAATTAGCTAATCCACGAGCTGCCTCTACTTAAACACGATGATCCACTACATGCTGTTGAATTCATTCACCTGGTCTCTAGAGCAGACAGATGTGTTATTTCTGTGTCGCCCATCTCTCGATGCTGCTGTGAGCCAAACAGCAGCAGCAGAGATGTTGAGAAGCCCTAAAGTCAAGATTTCTCTCCTTGGATGTCTCTGCTTGTCATGAAGGAGCTTTTTTTTACTGTTCTGTCCTTATTGTGCGTCCTTTTGTCCATTTTGACAGACAGCTGACAGCTTCAATAAATATCAGACACAGAAGTAAAGTTCAAGACTTTTACTTCATCTTCAATCCAATTATCAACTTCTTCTTTGTAAAACTAAAAATGTCTTTTCATTGACTTATAAACATGTTTTAATCCTGAGCACAGAATCAAAATAACAAACATGATGATAATAATGTTTAGTGTGCATGTAATACTGCATGCACACCAAATGTAATACCAGCAGCTCAGTAGTAATCACAGTGTAACAAACCTCTGTGATAAAGAAGAAATCAATGAACTTATAACAGTCATTATATCGTTAATGAGAAGAATTAAAGCAGAAGACCCTTAAGTCCTGCAGAAATACACACAGCTAACTTCCTGTTTCACTTTATTCCACTTATTCAGTCTGATGTTCTCCGACCTGTGTCTCTTGTTTAGTGTCTTAAATGCTGCCAGTGCCTCTCTTGGCTTTAACCAACCTTTCTCTTTATTTCTGCGGGCAGACCTTTTGGAGCCTGAGTGGAGGATCCAAATGCAGACACAGGAGAACAGGACTTGAACGTAAACAAAAATAAATAAACAAAATAACAAAATGCTGGGTCAAAGACCCATCCCCTGACAGGTTTTTAAGGACTTTAACTGATGCATCAACCTTTGAAAATGGAAAGAATTCAGTCAGATTCATGGCTGCATCAAAGTGTCACATGTAGTTCTCCCACATCAGCTGGATTATATCTATAGCAGCAAACAGCAGCTGAAACTAACCAACAAAATAAACAATCTGGAGCACTCAGTCCAAACACAAGGTCATAAGAGTAAATACAAATAACAATACTAAACTAAACTGGGGAAAATGAATGCATGAGGAGACACAGGGAGAATCACACACAGCTATGAGGGATGCAAGATTTTTATTTGTCATTCACGGACAGGACCAACAGTCAATGGGCATTCTTGTGCAGAGCTTTCCAGGTCAAGTCACACTTTTTTACAATATAAAGACAGAGCAGCTAAAAAAGAAAGATAGAAATACAGTAAGGAGTGGAGCAATCACATTATTTGCTATATACAAAACAAAAATGTACAGACAGTGCTTAGTGCTGCTTAGTGCTGAAATCCAGTATTAATTCCTTGGTCTTGTCTCTGTTGCGAATGAGTTCCCGACACTGAGCACAGGCCTTCCCAAAGTGTGTGGACTGAATAGACTAACCAAAGCCATCAGCAGACATGAGAAGGTTCTGGAAGGACTCTCCTGAACCCCTGGCTCACAAGGCGTGATGCTTGAGCGGTTCTCCAGAACCCATAGGCGATGTGGCGTAATGCTGATCCCGCTCTCCAGAACACCCAGCAGAGACGGGGAACGGCTGGTGCGGTTCTCCTGAAACCCTAGGAGGAACAGACAGTTGGTGCGTTTTTCCAGAACCCCCAGCGGACCCAAGGAAGTGCTGATGTGGTTCTCCTGAATCCCCAGCAGGAACAGACACAGAGCCAGCAGGTGTGGAGACCTCTGGCTTGAGGCAGAGCTAAGTGTAGCTGCACAGACTGCACGCAGCCAGCTCAGGAGCAGTGGCTGGGGTTTTCAATGCCAACATTCTGTCCGGGCTTTGTTAGCAAAATGCAGTCCTCTGCTGGCTGAATGAGCTCACCAGAGGTTCCAGCAGAGGATCAAAGTGGATGAATGTGTGGCCGATCTATTGACTGAGCTGGAAACAGAGCTGATGCCTGAGCTGATGGTGGCATTTGTTGTAATGGTAGATAAGCAGGTAACTGAACTAATTCTCTTAAGCCTCTAGAACATGAGAAATACTGCTGGACGGGCTCACTTGAATAAAAGACATACAGACATGAAATACATGAAGGGCAAAAGAGTCTTAAACATAGATGTCCCTTGTGTCTTCTCCTCTAAGGAACAATAAACTATAGGTAAATGGCCTGTATTTGTATAGCACTTCACTGAGGCCCAAAGGATCCCAAAGCACTTCACACTACATTCTGTCATCCACCCATTCACACACAATACTGGTGATGACAAGCTACATTGTAGCCACAGCTGCCCTGGGGCACACTGTCTTGTCCAAGGACACAAAAACTGAGACTGTCTGAGCCGGTGCTCGAACCGTTACAGCTGTGATTGTTGATTTTCTGTTGAATAGAGTTTTTCAAATCCAGCTGTAGGCCTGTGTTTGTCAGCTCATTAACAGCTGTTTATTTAGAGATACGTGGTCCTCACAGGACAGCCACTACAAACATATGATTTTATAGAATATGATGCATTACTGCAGATTCAACACAATATAAAGGATTTGAAATGAGCTCAGCCTTAAACATGTGCAGCAGTAATATTGATCCACAGGGGCGGTCATAACCTGTTTGGTGCCCTGGGCGAACATTGCCTCTGCCGCCCTCTGTTCATTTCTTCAGTTCAGTTTTTGTTTTTGTTGTAGGGCTGTCAATGTTAATGTGTTAACGGCATCATCATAATTAAAATGATTAACATTTTTGACACAATCAACCGATCTGGCGGGCAGAATGGACAAACTTTGGACATTCTGCCCAAAATGTGCTGAGAAAGACATTTCAGAGATTTTGAGTCATTCTGCGCTCCAGATGGATTAATTGCGTTAAACTTTTTCATTGCATTAATCACGATGACGATGTTAACATTGACAGCCCTAGTTTGTTGGCTTGTTTTTATTTTGTGAGCTAGTTATTAGATGCCGCTCCAGCCAGCCAGAGAATCCCTTGCTGCTCTGCACCTCTCCTCACTGTGTGGCAAGCAACATGCGCACCTCTCAAACAGGGGGTGCCTTTACTCCCCATAAATGGGCAATCAAAAACCGATCAATGCCTATGCAATCCCCAAAATGCGCTGGCATGATGTCGGGGCAGCATGGGTGTGAGCAACTTTTTTTTTGCCAATGTCATGATGCCACCCTGGGCAACCGCCCTAATCGCCCATATCAAAAAAACACTGTTGATCCATAATGGCCTGTATTTATATAGCGCTTTCTAGTCCCTAAGGACCCCAAAGCGCTTTACATATCCAGTCATTCACCCATTCACACACACATTCACACACTGGTGATGGCAAGCTACGTTGTAGCCACAGCCACCCTGGGGCGCACTGACAGAGGCGAGGCTGCCGGACACTGGCGCCACCGGGCCCTCTGACCACCACCAGTAGGCAACGGGTGAAGTGTCTTGCCCAAGGACACAACGACTGAGACTGTCCGAGCCGGGGATCGAACCGGTAACCTTCCGATTACAAGGCGAACTCCCAACTCTTGAGCCACGATCGTCCCTGATGGGAACATTTTTCTGCACAATAAATACTTTTACCTTTCAGACTTTATGTACAATTTGCCAGTACTGCACTTTTGTGTGTAGTGAGGTGTTTTCATGGTTGTTACAGCCGGTACAGTTGTGACCTAACCGTAGCAAAAACCCTTGCTAGTCCTTGCTGTCATAGTTTTCCGCACACCCTGGTTACACAATTAAACTCTTCAATGTCAAAAAGCAGAGCATCTCTAGAAGTCCACTGGTGTAGTTGTCCTTTGTGAACACTTCAAATAACTTCTTCACTGATATAAGGACTCAGTGTGAACTTATGCCCACGTAACTGCGCAGGAGGAATGTGTAATGTAATGTAATGTGTATGTGTTAGTCCCAGTAGGGAAATTACTCCTCTGCATTTAACCCATTCACCCAGTGAAGCAGTGGGCAGCCACCAATGCAGCACCTGGGGAGCAGTGTGTAGAGACGATACCTTGCTGAGGGGTACCTCAGGGTAGCCATTTGGTGGAGTTCTCCTGACCTTCTGATCATGGGTCAACCGCTCTACCTACTGAGCTATCCCGGCCCCAACATACGTGTAGTGGGAGGGATCCCAGGGGCTATGTTGTCTGGGGGCTTTTGCCCCCTGGTAGGGTCTCCCATGGCAAATTGGTCCTCCCTCAAAATGCTATGTCCAGATGAACAGAATCAACTTTTGGAGATTCAGAAGACCCTTATGAAGAAAACATTGAGGGAACAGTTTACCCTGCCCGGGATAGGGTTACCTGGAGCCAGGCCCGGGGAGGGTGCTCTAGGGTGAGTGTCTGGTGGCCAGGCCTTAGTCCATGGGGCCCGGCCTGGCACAGCCCGAACAGGAGACATGGGCCCATCCTCCCGCAGGCCCACCACCCGCAGGAGGCGCCATAGGGGTCGGCGGGCTGGGGTGTGTATTTTAATATCCCCTCGGCTTACTGCTGGTACATTGGGGTTTTTCCCGGTGGACGAGAGGGTTTGTTCCCTGCGCCTTAGGGTCGGGGAACGGGTCCTGACTATCATCTGTGCTAATGCGCCAAGTGGCAGTTCAGAGTACCCAGCCTTCTTAGAGTCCCTGGGGGCTGGTCCATCGTGGTGAAGAGGGAGCTGAGTGTAAAAGCGAAGCTCTCAATTTACCGGTCGATCTATGTCCCTATCCTCACCTATGGCCACGAGCTGTGGGTAGTGACCGAAAGAACGAGATTGCGGATACAAGCGGAAGAAATGAGCTTCCTCGAAGGGTGGCTGGCCTCTCCCTTAGAGATAGGGTGAGAGGTTCGGCCATCCGGAAGGGGCTCAGAGTAGAGCCGCTGCTCCTCCACATTGAAATGAGCCAGTTGAGGTGGTTCGGGCATCTGACAAGGATGCCTCCTGGGCGCCTCCTGGGTGAGGTGTTCTGGGCATGTCCCTGGGGCAGACCCAGGACACGCTGGAGAGATTATATCTCTCGGCTGGCCTGGGAACGCCTTGGTGTTCTCCCGGATTAGCTGGAGGAGGTGGCTGGGGAGAGGGAGGTCTGGGCTTCTCTGCTTAGGCTGCTGCACCCACGACCCGGCCTCGGATAAAGCGGATGAAGATGGATGGATGGATGGATGGATGGATGGATGGATGGATGGATGGAACCCATAATGTGGTGGTGCACCATCTTGCTGGAAAAACTCAGGGAACGTGCCAGCTTTAGTGCATAAAGAGGGAAACACATCATCATGTAGTAATTTCAAATGTCCAGTGGCCTTGAGGTTTCCATTGATGAAGAATGGTCTCACTATCGTTGTACCCCATATACCACACCAAACCATCAGTTTTGTTGTTACAACAGTCTTGGAGGGATCCATCCAATGTGGGTTAGTGTCAGACCAATAGCGGTGGTTTTGTTTGTTAACTTCACCATTCACATAAAAGTTTGCCTCATCACTGAACAAAATCTTCTGCGTGAACTGAAGGTCCTGTTCCAATTTTTGTTTTGCCCATTCTGCAAATTCTGTGCGCCGATCTGGGTCATCCTCGTTGAGATGCTGCAGTAGCTGGAGTTTGTAAGGGTGCCATTTGTGAGTAGCTAATATCCGCCGAAGGGATGTTCAACTAACGCCACTCTCCAGTGACATGCGGCGAGTGCTACGCTGTGGGCTCTTGCTGAATGAAGCTAGGACAGCCACTGATGTTTTTTCATTAGGGACAGTTTTCTTGCGTCCACATTTTGGCAAATCCAACACTGAACCAGTTTCACAAAACTTAGTAAGCAGTTTGCTAACTGTAGCATGGGAGATGGGTGGTCTCGTAGGGTGTCTTGCATTGAAATCTGCTGCAATGACCCGGTTACTGCGTTCACCAGATATCAACACGATTTCGATCCGCTCCTCACGTGTTAACCTCTTCGACATGTCAATGGCTGTGAACAAAGAGAAACTTGTAAATAACTCATGAAAGAATAAAGTTAAGTTGAAACCAAGCACACCATTTTTTTTCTTGTGACATTACCAATAAGTTTGATGTGTCACATGACCCTCTTCCTATTGAAGAAAATAACAGTTTTATCCAAGATTTCCGACTTCTAAATGGCCACCATGGTCACCACCCATCTTGAGGAGTTTGCCCCCTCACATATACTAATGTGCCACAAACAGGACTAATATTACCAACCATTCC
The DNA here is from genome assembly GCF_001858045.2 of Oreochromis niloticus. Lineage (NCBI taxonomy): Eukaryota > Metazoa > Chordata > Actinopteri > Cichliformes > Cichlidae > Oreochromis > Oreochromis niloticus. The sequence continues at coordinate 79,989,581 of NC_031967.2, read as the reverse complement.
CATGTTATTACGGTGTATCCATATAAATGGCCCACACTGTACAACAAGAGGGATGATGCACCCCCCGTTTGATCCCAAGCAGCACATCACACCATGAGTTCAAAATAGTAAGTGATTTATTTACAGGAATGGAACAAAATGGAATTCACAGGAGATAATCAGAGTTCGGGGTGGACCCACACAAAAAAAATAAACAAAAGGAGACTAACTCATGGGAGTAACTGCATGCCTAACCCCCCAAAAACATAAACAAATGACAATCGCTTACCTCCCTGACTAATAAAACACAAGAAAACTATGGCCAACTGAAAAGGCAATCCACTTCTACTTCCTCCTGGATTCAAAAAACCACACAGGTTTTGTGAATCCACGGGGGTGGATGATATACTCCGCTCCAGGTCATCATCAAATCCGGGCACACCATCTTTGGGATCCACCACTCGGGATGGCATTTCAGAACCCTAGGCCACAATGGCAGCTGTAACAATAATATTTTATTGGTGCTTTTACTAAAGGAAGGCTTCTATCAAATCCTTCCAAATGTTGTCAAACTGAGCTGTGTGATGAAGTGAGTGTGACAGAAACACTCAGACTGTGTTTCTCTGCTTCATCAAGTCAAATCTGGTCCTCAGAGACTGAATAAAGTCCTGTCCCACTAACAGCAGCTCCAACAGTCTGTTCACTGCTTTCTTCCTGTCAGTCTTCATCTTTCTGCTGCGTCTCCTCTTCACACTGACCACTTTCTATCTAACAGTGAGCTCCCAGTGAAGCAGCAGCATTCAGCCTGTTAGAGGCAACACAAATGTCTCCATCCAAGCTCATGTTGTGCTTTGTTGTCCTCTCAGTCCCCCTGGTGGAGGTGGAGTCAGGGGTGGAGTATGTCCGTCTGCTATGCCACACCACACTTCACCTGCCTGAAGATGCCAAAGTGGAGTGGACGGACAATTACACAGATGTTGAGATCAGCAACAGGAGGGTCCATGTGTATGAGAACGGCTCTGACCAGCCTGAAGAACAGGACCAGGTTTACAAAGACCGAACGAAGATGAATGAAGACCTGCTGAAAACTGGAGACCTCAGTCTGACCCTGAAATACCCCACAGGTGGAGACAGCAGGACCTACACCTGCACCGTCTACAGCGTGGAGGGAAACATCCTGCGGAAGAGACAAGTGGAGCTGAAAGTCGGAGGTCAGTGCTGTAGATAAAGCTCAAAGTTTAGAGGTCATGTATTCTCTAAAAGTGTTTAACTAAATATATATTTAAATTAAAGTAATATAAATTCTTTGATGTTTTCATCTAAAAGTCAAGGTCCTCATCAGAAAGAGTCTGACAGAAGCTCCTCCCTCTATACCCCAGTAGACTTCAATTAGACTGCTCCAGAATCCTGAGAGTTCACACAGAAAACTTTACAAAAGCCAAAGAAAAACTATTGAAAAGGCTTCAAGATTACAAAGAGCTATTTCAAAGTACATACAAGTCATTACAAAGTGAACATGTATGTTTTCCATAGTCCATGTGCAGAGTAACAGATTTAAAACCCTAGTGGAAGTGGGCCCCAAAAGGATCAGTGACCCACTATTGATCATGTGCCTCATCATCATCATTGTCTATCATTGTACTAGAGTGTACGCCTCCTTTATTGTGAAATTCCTCACCATGGTAACTGAACACATCAGCTGGTCTGCAGCAGGTTATGTTCAGAGTTTGGGGCTCAAATTGGCTCAAAGTGTCCCATTTTCACTGATTGTTTTCCCGACGACATGCTTCAAGTGTGATATGGATCCTCTGCTGAAGGAATCTGCTTTCTATCCACAACCTGTTGATCCGTATCTGACTAACAGCAGCGCAGGAAGCCCTGCAGTTATAGAGAAACTGTCTGAGTCGCATTGTTGCTGCAATTTACCTGCAACTGCTGATGAAGAAAAAGTCTCAATGTGTTTGTGTTTGGTCCTAATCTGCTGCCAAGTCTGTTTGACACTGCTGGATTTCCAGCTGATAGATGACAGATTAGAAACTGATCAGTCTATTGATCACACAATATTCCATCAATAGAATTGATTTGACTTTGATTTGTGTAACAAAGTGATTTCCACGTCTCCTTCATGATGTGACAGTGTCAGAGCTGAATGCACTTGTAGAGTCTCATGTTTTTATGGCTCACATTTAAAGTGTTCCAGCTCTAATGTACAGCTGTCATATTAGAAATAGAAGCAGCTCTGATTTTAGTGCTCAAATAAATCTATGAAGTGATGAATTCACACATGAACAGTTTTCTGCAGCGTTCCTCTCGGCCTTATTTGCAGCTCCACTCTTGTTTTTGCTCTAATAATTATTTCTCTCCATGAGCTGTTTCTCTGCCTGAAGGAGGCGCCACTCCATCGCTTCATTTAGTGCAGAACAAGAGTCACATGATGCTGCTCTGTCAACACCAATCACACTTTGTACAGCTCATGTTGTGTTTGTTGTCCTCTCAGTCTGTCAGGTGGAGGTGGAGGAGGGGGCGGAGTCTGTCCAGCTGCCCTTCAAAACCACAAAAAACCTGCCTGAAGATGCTGATGTGGAGTGGAAAGACAGTTTAAACAGGAAGGTCCACATATATGAGAACGAGTCTGACCGTCCTACAAAACAGAACCAGTTTTACAGAGGCCGAACAAAGAGGAATGAAGACCTGCTGAGAACTCGAGACCTCAGTCTGACCCTGAAATACCCCACAGATGGAGACAACTCCACCTACACCTGCACCGTCTGCAACAGGGAGGGAAACATCCTGCTGAAGAAACAAGTGAAACTGAAAGTCGCAGGTCAGTGCTAGTTACAGGTCAAATGTCAGAGGTCATGTAGGAGCTTATTCTCTAAAAGTTTTTAGTTTGAATCTTTTTTCAGTTTATTTAAAGGATATAAATTCTTTCATGTTTTGATCTAAAATCCAAAAATGTCAGGCGGTGCATCTGTGTGTTTAAATGAACAGACTAAGAAGACGATTAAAAATGGAGTTGAAATGATCCTAACTTAACATAATAAAAGCCTCTGGCATGATTTGAGTTTGGACCAAATCAGTAGTTTTGTTAGTTTAGTCCAAATTAGTGTAAATGTATAAATATCAATAGTTTTAAAGCTGCTGAGATCAATCAAACACTTTGATCCAGTCATTTGGATGTTGTCAAATGTCAGGGTGGAGCAGCCATAAATTTGAGGCTTTTATTGTGAAATGAAAATGATGAGCGTGATGATCCAGAGGAGCCCATGGGGTCGTTGTGGCTGGATGCAAAGGTTTGTAACTCTCCTTGTAAAGAGAAACAGCTTGAAGCTACAGAGGAGCGTCTGCAGAAGAAGACAGGGGAAAGAGGAAGAAGCTGAGGCCGCTGGAGAAAAGACTTTCACCAGTTGACAGTTGGGCTGTGTGGATCTGCAGTCATCGGTGTAGAGGATAAAGAGCAGGACCGAGAGCAAACATCCCTGGGGGGGCCAGTGGAAGTGGAACGGAGCCCAGAAAGAGAATTGTTTACCCGAACTTTCTGAGTCCTGTTGGTCAAAAAGGTGAGGGCCACAGGACGAAGATCATTCAGAGACTTTGGGTTTTTTCTTTTGGGAATGGGGATGACTGTGGAGTGTTTCCACATCTGAGCAATGGTGTGACTGTCAACTGAGTGTTGAAATAGAGTCCGGAAGACATTTCCTAGTTGCCCTGCACAGTGCCTCAGAAATCCGACTGCTGATGTTGTCAGGGCCGGGTGAGCTCCTCTCCCTGGTCCTTCTGAGGGCTCTCACCAAGTCCTCAGTCCTGAAGGTGAGTGCAGAGCTGCCAGGTTTGAGTGAGGATCTGGACTCTTCAAGCTGGGCCATGTTTTCCGTCTCAAACCTGGTGTAGAAAGCGTTGAGGTCGTCAGGGAGGGAGGGGGGTTCCTCTGTCCACTGCTTGATGTTTTTGGTGACCTTTTTAATCTTCTTGATGACTGGGGTGTAAGCAGGGGCCAGCAGGATGGTGTGGTGGTCTGCTGAGCGGAGAGGGGGGAGGGGTAGGGCTTTAAATGCATCAGGTACAGAGCCATAGCATTTATCCAGAGTCTTCCCCTGACGTGTGCTGCATGAAACATACTGTTGGTATCCTTTAAGCAACTTGTCAGGGGAACAGTGGTTGAACTCAGCTAGGATGAACTTAATGTGCAGCCTGCTGTCATCGTCACTGTTTAACCACGATTTCGTGAATGCCAGAACGGAGGCAGTTCTGTACTCATGCAGATGGTTGGCGCAAGCTTGCAGCTCATCTAGAGACCGCACATTAGCAAGGATAATGGACGGGAGCGCTTGATGTTTGTGTGTCTCCCTCTTGAGTCTGTGTGTCTGTCTCTCTAACCCTTTAATCCCCTCCTGGTTACCTTGTTATTGTGAGTTTTTGCCTCAGACAGTCAGTCTGTCCAAAAATCACAAAAATGAGGAAAAGGAATGGAATACAAATAAACCAAGTGACAGCAAAAAACAACAATGAAAAGAGCATTAAAGTTAGAAAAAGAACGCAAAACTGCTCAGCTGGCTGGCAGGTTGACCGCAGTAGCAGCGACCTGGAACTGAAACCCGATGTCAGAGTGTCAGAGCTGAATGCACTTGTAGAGTATCATGTTTTTATGGCTCACATTTAAAGTGTTCCAGCTCTAATGTACAGCTGTCATATTAGAAATAGAAGCAGCTCTGATTTTAGTGCTCAAATAAATCTATGAAGTGATGAATTCACACATGAACAGTTTTCTGCAGCGTTCCTCTCGGCCTTATTTGCAGCTCCACTCTTGTTTTTGCTCTAATAATTATTTCTCTCCATGAGCTGTTTCTCTGCCTGAAGGAGGCGCCACTCCATCGCTTCATTTAGTGCAGAACAAGAGTCACATGATGCTGCTCTGTCAACACCAATCACACTTTGTACAGCTCATGTTGTGTTTGTTGTCCTCTCAGTCTGTCAGGTGGAGGTGGAGGAGGGGGCGGAGTTTGTCCAGCTGCCCTTCAGAACCACACCTCAAAACCTGCCTGAAGATGCTGAAATGGAGTGGAGAGACAGTTCAAACAAGAAGGTTTGCGTGTATCAGAGCGGCTCCTACCGTCCAACAAAACAGAACAAGGATTACAAAGACCGAACGAAGATGAATGAAGACCCTCTAAAAACTGGAGACCTCAGTCTGACCCTGAAACACCCCACAGAGAGAGACAGTGGAGGATACATCTGTGAAGTCTCAAAGAACGGACGGATACGATACAAAACAGTACAGCTCAGAGGTTTGTTTGATTATTTCTGTGTGTGTGTGTACATGTGTATAAGTGTGTGTCTGACTGTCTTGTGTCTTCTCTGCAGTTCAGATCCAGGATCAAACAGGGGACATCACGATACCTCTTATGGCTCATCAATTAGTTTGATCTGTGTGTTCTTTGATTATTGATCAGTGATGTCAGAGTGGAGTCAGTGTGATGTTGTTGTTGTGTGTTTGAGACTTTTAGTGTCCATGAAGGTCTCTGCTGCCGTAGATCCTCTGAACTGTGACAGAGGTCTCACTCTGGAGGAAACTCTCAGCACTTTCCAGCAGCTCCTCCATCATGGAGGACGTTCCCTCACTGTAACAGGTGGAGGAGAGAGGAGAGGAAGCACAGGTGGATCCTCTGAGGAAGAGGAGCGTTCCTACAAACCACATGATCACATGACCAGAGGGGCGTGGCTTTCAGTGGTAGTAATAAAGGAACAGTCCACATGTTCCTCTTTGAAGGCTCATCTTCAACAAAGCAGACCTGTGATCACTTTAACTCAGTATGATGATTGTTTGGGTTAGTCTTTGTTTCTCTGGAATTTCTTGTGTGTCTGTGTGTTTAAAAATTAGCAAAGTACTAAAACAGAGCTTTTCTCTGTTTTCCAATTGTAAATTGTCTTTACTCTTGTTAAGTCAAATTGTTGAATGTTGTTAGTTCAAACTATCAAACGATCAAACACATTCTTTTGTCTGACCACCTCTCCAGCCAATTTGGTGCTGGTGAAGGCTGACGTGAGTTTTATGAGTTTTCACAAACGAGCAACATATGTTTGTGTATAAAAGAGTGCAACAGCATCACCTATACACTGTAGGCCTACCAGCAATATAGGCACAATACACCAAATGTTTTTCAGTATTTCCTGTAACCTTTCCTTCTGTACATCTCATTTCTCGTTATTTGTTTTAAATCTTTGCAGCTCAGAGGGGAGTGATTGTCATGATGTTATTGGGCAAAGTACAAATGTGAAAGGGACCAACTATTAACTGTTTAATAAAAGAAAATAATAAATGGTGCACAAGCAAAAGGAAAAATGTTCATTAACTATCATGTCCATCATCCTGTGTTAGATAGCTGCTTTTTAAAAATTCATTAAATAAGAAAAGAATTGAACACTTCATATTTTAAAAATATATCTGCTGCCTATATGAGCTGAAGGAACCATGATGTATGTGCTGGTCAGAAGCCAGAAGATTTAAGGAGACAGGTACCTGATACCTGAATCTAAGAGGAGCTGCTGGTTTTTATCATGATGAGTGCTGACAGGGACATGGATGCCTGTGGGAAAAATAAAGGTGGTGCTTTATACCATATGTGAATGATAGGTGGTGCAACCCCGGCCATTTGAGTGGTAAAGCACTGATAGCGCGCTACTTTCTGAGGAAGTTAACGCACATCACTGTTGTCAGTGTGTATCGAATATCATGATCACCACCACCAGAGTTTTCTGCAGTCTGATGGGCTTTAAGGTGGGACTAAGAGTAATGTGGGCATTATTATTAAATACTAACTGTTTTATTATTAATATGTAGTGGCTGGGACTTCCCATGTCCCCAGGAGTATCAGCAGTACTGAGAACAGTGGGTGTATTAGTGGGAGGTGCTCAGGTAACAAAAGGCTGTGCACCAGGTGTGGCAGACCTTTACCATGTCTGATGATAAGCAGTAACTGATCTGTCACCTAGATGAGTCACTGTAGCTGATGAACTGATACCTTGGGGGTCTGGATGTTTTCCTTAGAGATCTTCCTCAGGAATCCTAACCTGCAGCTGCCTGAACTGTGTGGATTCATGTGTTTGTCATATGCTGATTATTATCTGCTACTGTTTAACTGTTACTACTTTTTCATGTTTTTATTTCTTAGTGTCCAGTTTAGACATTATGTTAGTGATCTTAACCCTGGCCTGATGTCATCTGTACAGTTTCCTGGTGGTAGCCAGTGTGTTCACTGGGACTACTCAGGTTTGTGGTGGTGGAATCGTGTGTAGTCATTTTAATAATGCTCCACACTTTCTTTTAGGACCAATAGTCCCTCAGAATGAGACAACAAACATGTTTATAAAACTTTTTAAGCACAGTTCTTTTTAAACCACACGAAGCCGTAACTCTCAGTTCAAAAAACGCAGTAGACAGACGGCCAGGTTAAATCAATACATTCAACATTACTGCTAAAGACGAGAAAAAGGGTAATTAGTCTATGTTTTTATTATTTTGTTGAACAATAGATTAAATACAGTGTTTGGCAGCCATAACATTAAGGAAATAATACCAACATCGATCAAAAAACAAGTAGGAAAGTCAAAGATTCAAAGTCAATCCTAGCACACATAATTTTGACAGTCCATTACTCTAAGTTTTGTTTCTTTGTAATTTTACGTAAGAGGTGCAGATGAATCTTGAAATGTTATGTTAACGATTTCATCACTTCAGAGCTCCATCGTGTCACGCTGGGCATCTAAATTTCAAAACGAAACTTTAGAGCAGGATTCTTCATTTTGTGCTTGTAGTCCTCATCAAACTGTTCATTCTGCGACACAGTGAAGTGGTTCTTCCAGTCACCAACTTTCCCTGGAGACGAAATGTTCAGAGTAACCGATCAACCTAATTATATATGGAGGAAATATTGGTACTGAAAAAAAGTGATGGTGAACTTTACCTTTTCTCATGAACGGAGACACGGTCTGGTTCAACAGAGGAATTGTGCTGTAGTTGGTCATGTTGTTCTGTTTCATACTATCAAACGTCACACTGACTCGGACTCTTTCCTTCTCCTCAGCAGAAGGAGACAAACCAAGGAAGGAACACAGTCGCTCTATTTCTCGTCCCGAGTCCTGTTCACATAAATATTTAAAATAATTATCACTTTTAAAGGAACATTTCAACCCAAAATCCATTTTATGCTCTCTTATCTATCTAGATTGATCTGGTGTTGTTAGGCCTTTTGGAGATATTTAAAAATGTCCAACTTCTCCCAATTACATTGGAATTAAATTTCATTGGTGCTCAAAGTACAAACGAAATAAAATCTCGTACATAAATACCGGTAACTGGTACAGTAACTGATTTATAATTATAGATGGAAATCTAGAGCTCTCAGTAGTCCGATTACTTGGAATTGTTAGTCTGCCTGCATATTGATCCCGTTAATCAGTTCTCTCACTCTCCCTATGATCAGCTGATTTTAGTTTGTTTGACCGAAGAGAAAAATAGTGGCACAATCTACAGCGTGGCTTTGGCCTTTACTTTTATTTTTATAATGCATTTATTGCACTTTCAAGACTTTTTGTCCTGTTTTGTCCTTTGATTTGTGTTCATACCTAAACACTAAGAGAAAGATCACGTGTGTCCTCATTAGTATAGGGGAGTGTGCTACGAATGTCTTTGTGCTGGGAGTAAATAAGTAAGATGATGCATTACTTTAAAGAAAAGAGTTCTGTGTGATATGTGCACCAATGACCCCAAAGATCACAACAAAGAGGCGAGATACCTCAACCATGTTCAAACATTTGATGACTCAGCATGTATTTAATTTGCATGAATGTGATCTCTTTGCTGTGCTGCTTAGAAATGGTGGTGACTCTTAAAGTGGAGCCAGTGAGAGTCGATAAGGACTCAAATCAATATGTGATGTCCATAATGGAATTAAATCACTAAACTCTTACCACTGCCCATTTATAGTATATGACATCTGTATATGTATATGATATCTGCCCTGTGTAAACTAGTATTCTGAGTTAGGCGACAGCATTAGTGTCTTGGAGAAAATCAGCTTACTTGCATTCTTGAAAAAAGTTACTTGAGAAATATGGTCATGGTCCTGATAATAAAAGTTTGCTTTTCGCACTGTAATTGTGTCACAAGTCTGTATTTAGGTCTGGAAACCTACTTAGAACAACACATGACAAAGACTGATGTAGTGATTGGTCAAACAGATTTTTCTTCTCTACAGCTTTTATAAGTTTGACTCCTTTTTTTGTTTGTTTGTTTGTTTGTTTGTTTTTATAAGTTTGACGCTTACCATGTTTCCATGCACATGTTCAGTCTCTACTCAAAGAAAAGCTGTAATTTTGATATTTGTTTTTTTGTTCCATACAAACAACCTGATTGTAGAGTATAAACATACTCAAAGGCGTCTTTGTTACTTGCACAGCACACTGCTTTTTAAAACAAGAAAAGTACTCTACATTTAAAACTGGGTATATCTGGGCACCTAGTCTGAATTAATTGTAATTTAAGGCAAATGTTGTTTTCTTTGTTGAATAGCAGCAAGACCAGGGTTTACAGAGATGTCGTGTGTGACACTATTTCCTTCTTCATCTGCAGACACAGGCCCTGGCAAGCTGCTATCTTTTTCCTGCATCCAAGAAGCTACACTGATTTAGATCTTTTAGTTAACCGTTCTAGCTTTAGCCATGTATAGGCTGATAAAAATGTGATGTACCAGTGGATCTTTGTTTGTTACAGTCACAATCAAAGAGTTTTAAAGAGCTCAGCTGACAATGGCAAAGACGTTAGCACAAACCACAGTACCTCAATCAAATCTTCATAGAACATGTAGAGGAGATTTGAATAAGTCTGCTTCTTTTCCCACCAGCCGTTCACATGGTCATACCATGATCCAAAAACCCCTGTAGCCACAAAACAATACACAAAGGAGTTTTTACATGCAAAATGAGATGACATTGTTTTTCCTGGAGCCTGAAACTACTCTGGACTCACTCTTTCCCTCCATGAATTCCTGTAGAAAGGTGCTCCAGTCTCCTGGTTCTGGCTGAAGGCTGTTCATCCGGTCAAAGTGAAAGTAGGACACTGCATTGTCCTTTGCATTACGGGCCACGTATATTATCTACAGAAAGACACAACACTAAATTATAATCTGTGGGTTTCATGAGTGTATATGCATAAGTTCATGACTTTTACCCTGCAGTCCTGCTCCCAGAAAGACTTTGGTACAAACTGGACAGGTAGATGAGTTTTAATGAGACGAGGAGTGGTGGGAAGTTGTTCTGCCAAGTCGGTGCCTGAGTGATGAGAAAGAATTTGTTTGGAACTGATTAAAAGATACGTTTAGACCACATGTCAATAATACTAATTGCCTGAAAAATGTAGATGTTTTAAATAACCTGACATGTTTACACACTGACAAACTGCTGGCTCTTAGAAAGCCACTGAATAAAGGTGTATTTTGCTGCTTTTTAAGCATGTGAAACAGAAACATGCAAGAATAGATCAAACAGGTTGAACCTGTTTCACAACAGTTTCTGGGAAGCGGTATAATGGCTTCCCTTTAATATTTTGTTTAAGTATAGAGCTAAAATGGAATTGACTTTGAGCTTTTTGTTTTGGTGTAATATGATAGCATAAAATAGGATTCAACCTGAAGGTATAGGAGGTACACAGAACTCCAGGAAGGGAACTCTTTCATGAATAGGGATGGATGTCTGACGGTCTGGACCCATATCGCTAAAATACAGAAGATCTAAGATGTAAGAGACCCATGTGGTTCCTGAGATGAAACAAACAAACATATCAATAGATACTGGTTAGCAGGATATTTCAATCTATCTTTGTTCGTGAAAAAATACTGCGATCCAAACTCTTACACATCATTACCTGCTTTAGGGTAGGTAGCAATAAGAATATCATCTGGTCTCGCTTTGAAGTTCTGTATGTTGTCCCAGTCATCAGTGAAGATGTTGATCATGGGGACTCCATGGAAGTCGAACGGTTGTGGCCGAGGTGGTGCTGCCATCTGTGAGAATTGCTTGTTTTTAAAATCCAAGTACCAGTCACATCAGATTACATGTGCACCCATCTATCCACTCTACTACTCTACTCATCCAATTCAGGGTTAGAGTTGGGCTGCAGCATATCCTAGTATAGGGCAAGAGGTCAGTTAGGCCCTGGACAGGCTGCTAGTCTGTCACAGAGCTCACACAGAGAGGCAGAAAAACATTTACACCTACGGCCAATTTAGAATCACCAGTTCACCCAACACACGGGGAGAAACGCAATCCCCGGCCAGATGGTGGAGTCAAACTCATGACCTTCTTGTTGTGAGTCACCAGTGGTAAAAACCACACCGCTGTGTCACCACAACCTGTTAAATCTAAGATCACATTTTAAATAATTTAATTTAAAATCCTTCTCCTGGCTGGTAGGAGCTTCCCATGATGCACTGAGCATTTCTTTTTCATTCACACACCATCCTCCTTGATTTTATACAAAACTGCAAAAGTCGGAAACATATAATTTTTCCTGTTGATGAATGAAAAGTGAAGCATATTATTAAATGTCCACATCTAACAGCTTGGCATATTTGCATTAATAAATATTGTTTAAAGAACTCCACACTCACCGTACTGAGTAATATTTCTTATACTTGGCTTGGATCTGGATCTTCCACAAGTCTCTTTGTCACTTAACGTTCGCTGCAAAATACTGCATCACTTCCTGAAATGTGTTGTAGTTTTGGTGCCCAGCCTCTCTGTCCCTCCCTCCCTTTCCCTGTGTCTGTGTGTGTGTGTGTGTGAGAGAGAGAGAGCATGGCTCACCTTTCTGCTGGATGGCTGGAGGTGTGTCTTCTCACCTGTTTGCCAATTGTCAGATTGATACACCACCGCTCGGTTGGTCTGCCTCTTGTCGCCTTGATTAAATTCTCACTCTAACTACTTCTCTGCAGCTGGGTCCTCCACAGGCTCTTCCCCCATTTAGTAATTGTGATATGCTGGACTGCACAGACTACATTGCACTCCTACATTCATACTGATTGTGACTGCCAAACATGAATACAGTCAGATGAACTAGGTTAAAGAGGTTTATTCAAAATTGCCAGCAAAAATGACCAACAGGCAAAATAAGCAGTTTGGTTCTTTGTGTTCTTTGCTTTGCAAGGATTAAATGACTTAATTAAGTGACTGGAATAAATAAATGGCACCAATCCTTTTTGTCTTTACTTTTACTTTAAGAGTATCGTTTTAATAGTTTAACATTTATGTTTCCACTGGTGGAAACATAAATCCACTGGTGGATTAACAAGCGAGGGGAGGTGGATTGTAGGCAGATGGATTTGGACCATGGCTGCAATGATCCAGCTGATGCAATTGTCTGTTCTGGTAAAGAGAAAGCTGAATATAAAAGCAAAACTCTCAATTTAGCAGCTCACTACATCACTACCCTCACCTATCTTTGTAAACTGTAGGTAGTGACTGAAAGAATGAGATCTCAGTTAGAAGCAGCAGAAATAAGCTTTCTATAAAAGGTGGCTCTTCCTTACAGATAGCGTGAGAAGTTCAGTCATCCAAGATGGGCTCAGATTTGAGCTGCTACTCCTCTGCATTGAAATAAGCCAGTTGAGGTAGTTTGGGCATCTGACAAAGGGCCTCCTGGACACCTCCTTTGTGAGATTTTTTTTGCATGTCCCACCGGGTTGAGGCCCAGGGAAGACCCAGGGCATGCTGGAGGGATTAAGTCTTTCAGCTAGCCTGGGAACATTTCTGCGTTCCAGCTCATTAATGAAGTGTGCTCCACTGATAAGATGGAGGAGGTGGGGATTGGGAAGTCTGGGCTTCTCTGCTCAGAGGCTGACCCACAACCTGAACCAGGGTTTGGATGGAACAGAAACAGAAAATGGATGGATAGATGAAACATGCACACCGGTATTGAGTTTCATTTCTGTGTAGCCCTTCATAACATGTAGATAACCTTTAAGGGTTTTTTTTTACAGAAACATCGCAGCTACGACACATCTCCCTTTTGAGTTTCTGTTTTAAAATGCCTCTGGTAGAAACTCACCTTGCCATTATACCCTTCGACACCAGCAAGAAGAGGTGGCAAAAACAGACATTCTTTACTTAAGTAGAAGTACAGATGCTAGTGTTGAAAAATACTCTAATAAAAGTTGAAGTACTGATTCAACTTCTTTACTCAAGTAAAAGTAAAAAAGTAGAGGATCTGAAATGTAGGTAAGTGTCAGGCAGTCGCTGTGTCGAGCGAGAGAAGAGAGGACCCAAACGCAGGGCTCACGGGTTGGTGAAGGATGTGGACGATGTTTATTATTATTAATAAACATCGTCCACATCCATATTTTTATATTTATTATAAAGGTAGGATGGACAGAACATGAGACGGACTGATTGACTGAAGGGCTGGCGGAACTAAAAACACACACACGGGACTGACGATGACAAGTCGACGAACTGAGGAAAACGTTCTTAAATACTCAGTGGATAATAATGGATAATGATTATGATTAAAAACAGGTAAGAACACAGCTGAACTGAATCTGACTGAACAGAACATAATGCACACAGACTGAGGATTACATACTAAAAGAGAAAACGTGAAAACTAAACCGTGACAAAGTCCAAAACTGAGAACACTGGCTCAATGACCCAGAAACACCGACAGTAAGAAAGTAAAAGTAGCTCCTTTTACTTTCTTTCTACAAGCAGTTATGCAAAGCAACCTGAGCCTTTCTTACATTAATGTGATAATAAATAATATTAACATATAGAAATGCAAACTTTATTTTAATTATTCTAATAAATGTACTCAGCTTGATTGAGTTAATTAGAACTTGAGCAGAGAAAAAGACAGAACATATAAAAACAACATTTTCTGCTGCTACATTGTAGAGGGAGACTTTACCTCTAAACAGGAAAATGTGTACAGTCAGAGGTTTACGTGGATCAGCAGGAGGTTAAGAGAACCATGAGTCCCAATAATTTCTACTGAGAGCTCTGCTGCTCATCCTGGCTGATGTCCATCCTCTACACCAGTGATTCCCAAACTTCGGGGACATGAAGGGCACTATTATAGATCTGCAAAAGACTGCAATGGGCTAAAAGACCATCAGCAAGAAGCTTGGTGAGAACATGACAATTGTGACAACTGTGCAATTTTTCAGAAAAAAAGAAATATGAAATGGTCAGCAGTCACAATCAGTATGGAGATCGGCACAAGATCTTTCCTCATATGGTTTAATGGTTATGCCAACAAGGGTTTTTCATAATTATCAGTTAAAGAAAACCCAAAGTGCTTGGAAGTTTACAAAATGTGGAACAAAAGGTGCTCTTTAATGGGGTAAAATCAATTCCAAAAACAAAATATCTAAGACACGCTTATGACTATAGACTTTATTAAGACACTACAGCTGGTGCAAGATGCTAGCAGGCAGGTGGTACATGTAACACCATGACCAAACGACCAGCACAGTACACAGAAACATTTATGTCAATTATGGCCTGAAAGTCCCGAGGTCAAAATGGGAGACACCCCCAAGGGTGAAGAATGACTGAGCTGAGATCCTGTGGGACTTCCAGATACAGATGATGATGGAGATGAAGACGTGGAGGGTGAAGGTAGCGTCTGTAATAAATGAAACTAAAATAACAATAACAATAACAAAGATCAATCAAATAAGCCAATATGGCAAAACCGTAATGATCCACTTGGTAATGTCCACTGGGCATCTTTGTTGGCTTTCAGACAGTAATTCTGATGCTGAAGAACCAAAAGGGACAGGCGCACCCCCCCCCCCCCCCCCAAAAAAAAAAGAAAAACAGAAGGTAGCAGTGGTCCCCGTGGTAATCGGAGCACTAGGTGCAGTGACTCCCAAGCTAGGTGAGTGGCTCCAGCAGATCCCTGGAACAGCATCTGATACCTCTGTCCAGAAGAGCGCAGTCCTGGGAACAGCTAAGATACTGCGCAGGACCCTCAAGCCCCCAGGCCTCTGGTAGAGGACCCGAGTAGAGGAATTATTTAAACATATATATGTGTTAAGAACGGACCCGAGACACAGTTTCAATGTGCTCGATCGAGGCTTTATTTTTTCAATATACATATATATATATGCAGATTGTCTAATACATTGTCTGTTGCAGTAAAGTGTGTTCAGCCAAACATGGCACACTGCCAAGATAAGATCACTCCTGAGGAATGAGGAGGCGTTTAGCTTCCTCATAGTTTCACACCTGCATGAAACAGCCTCACCCTGAAAGCTCCAACTGGAAACAGGGATTGAGACAGTGTGAGGGTTTGTGGAGTGCCACAGTGCTGTAATGAATACTGTAGTGGAAGAAGTTCTTTCACACTCTTCATCCTGGAGCTGCTTTATGTCCATGATCTGCATGGAAACACATCTATGGAGAGGAAATCCAGCTGCTGAGGGTCACATCTGCATCATTGTAGCTACAGTGGATGTTTCAGTGTCAGGACTGAAGGTGGAGCTTTGTGTGTGTCAGGGTGAGGCCGCAGCAGCCGCCTCCAACCGGAGCGCTCGGGCGTGAAACTAGGAGGAAAGCCGACGTCCTCCTCTTGTGATCTGTGGCCGGCCGGACTTCATTCCACAGATGTGCTTTAACAAAGTGTGAAGCTGAACTCTGAGCTGTGACAGTGTGAGCAGTGTGAGAGTGTCAGTAGATGATCAGCAGAGGAAAGTGAGAGCTGCTGTGAGCTGATGTCCTGAAGGGCTTTTAAAGAGTCTCTGAGTTTGACAGGAACATGAAGATGTTTGTGGTGTTTGTGATCCTCCTGCACGGTAAGTACACCTTCCTCTCTCTGCTCTCATCATCATCTCTCTCTCTTTAATGTGTTGAAGTGCAGCAGGAGGAGATTTCCATCAAACACTGGATTCTGATTCAGATCAAACTAACAATCCAAAGCAGCAACTTTCAAATCACTGGATTCTTCTTGGTGGCTTTCAGATGAGCTCATGTTACAATCAGCTGCTGTGTGTGTGTTGTTGTGTAGCTGAAGCTCTGACTCACATTTCATATGTGACCAAAGGAAACTTGGTGCTGTGTGACACACTTTAGATTCTCTGCTGCTGCTTTGAACTCTTCAAACTAAAGAGCCAAACTGATGATTGACTGTGCAGCTCTGACATGGCACCAAATGTCCCTGTTGGAGTCGTACGTACGTGCCTTCCTGTGCCTGATGGGAGTCCTTGTAATTAAACAGCATATGGCCACAGCTGATCTGCAAGTAGTGAACACAAAGAGTCAGTGTGAGCTGACACTACAGCAGTCTGTTTCTGTTCCTATTATTTTGGCCCGTTGAGAAACCAGAATGTATTTAAGTTTCAATGAAAGGGCACTAAAATGCAGTAAAATCACAGTCCTTCTGATTTTATTTTGGTGGACACCAAACATTTTTATCTGCAGCTGAAACAAATGTCAAATTAACACATAGAGTCTCTTTCTGTGTCCTCAGTTTCCCAGCATGCCTCGCCTGTGGAACTTTATGTGGGAGAGCCATTTGTCTTGCTGCCCTGCGATTTTCCCACTTTTGAACTGGACAGCCCCACAGTGGTGTGGAGTCGCTCCGACCTCAGTCCTCCAACCGTCCACCAGCATCAGCCTCAAGGAGACGAACTGAAAGATCAAAACCAGCGTTACAGCGGCCGAACATCTATGAAGACTGACGCTCTGGAAACTGGAGACCTCAACCTCACTTTGACTGACCTCCAACTGTCTGACAGTGGCACCTACACCTGCTCCGTTACAGACCTTAAATATGGCAACCAGAAACTGAGAGATGTACAGCTGCAGGTCAAAGGTCAACAACAAATACCTGTTGTAGATACATGTCACATCAATCAGATGAAGCTTTATTATTTTAACAGTGTCAGAATAAACATGTTGGCCCTTTGATTTAAGTGAAGGTCTACTCATTACATTTATAAATGACATTCAGTCAAAGATCGTATTATTCTTTTTCTTTCTCCACAGAATGGTTTCCATCCTGGCTCAAAGCTCTCATAGTTATTCTGGTCATTGTTCTCATCACTTCTGGAGGTCTTTTATTTTATTTCCGCCAGTATTTCATGTCAGGGGAGTCTCTTCTACTACACTACCCATAATGCCCACAAATTACTGATTTGTGCCATCTGGTATCCTTTTTCATTATACCTGGGATTCATTGGCATGGCAACGAAAATGTATAAAGTAATCTTTAATAATATTGTGTAAAGCAAGCATGTATAAAAAAAACAAAAAAACAAACTATTTTTCCCAGCAAAGAGCCCTGTGGAACACGCTGAGTGTGTTAAGAAGACTCCCAGGTTACATGAACAAACTGTAATCTGTCAGATGAAAAGCTATAATTCTTCTAAAACCTGCAGCATGTTTTCTGTAGTATAATATTATGATCAATGCATTGAATGGTGCACTGAGGTCTAACAGGACAAGCACAGAAATAAGTCCACAGTAAGAGGCCATCAGAAGATCACTAGCAACCTTTACTAGTGCAAATGTTGTGCTTTGTTGTTCTCTCAGTTAACAAGGTGGAGGTGGATTCAGGGGTGGAGTCTGTCCAGCTGCCCTGCAAAACCATGGTTTGCCTGCCTAAATACGCTAAAGTGGAGTGGAAGGACAAAAATAAGAGAAAGGTCCACGTGTATGAGAACGGCTCTGACCAGCCTAGAGAACAGCATGACGATTTTAAAGGCCGAACAAAGATGAAGAGAAACTTACTGGAACCTGGAGACCTCAGTCTGACCCTGAAACACCCCACTGATGGAGACAACTCCACCTACACATGCACCGTCTACAGCAGGGAGGGAAACATCCTGTCGGAGAAACAAGTGGAGCTGAAAGTCAAAGGTCAGTGCTGTAGATACAGGTCAAAGGTCAGAGGTCAGACTCATGATGGTGGTTCAGTCTCAGTGGGCTCCATCCAATAATGTTACAGTGTTAGCATGTCTGATGTTTGTGGCTGTTTTGGTTTTTATTTGATTTCCAGCCAAATGTAAAAGCTTCAGCAGATGAACTGTAGGAGCAAAGTTCATGTGTGAGACTTCATCTGAAAGGTAACATCTTCTAGTTTCTGAACATGTGTTTGTTTAGCATGTGGCTAAAACACAGGCTAAGCTAAGTCAGTTCAAATATCAGGAAAAACCTTCTTTGGTCCTCATCTATAATCAGTCATGATTATAGATGCACGTACATGCTGCACGTGAAAGCAGCATGTACAGTTTACTAACCCCACAAAGCATCAGTGTTTCAATAACACTGTGAATTAAAATGGAGATGCTAATCAGGGTTAGCATATTACCCTGCTAGCAGTCTTGGCACATGGACATTGTTGTAGCTGTATATGTTACTTAGGTTGTTCTTGTAGCTCCCAGTGAAGCAGCAGCATTCAGCCTGTTAGAGTCAACACAAATGTCTCCATCCAAGCTCCTGTTGTGCTTTGTTGTCCTCTCAGTCCCCCAGGTGGAGGTGGAGTCAGGGGTGGAGTCTGTCCAGCTGCCCTTCAACACCACACTTCACCTGCCTCAAGACTAGGGATGGGTACCGGTGTCCGGTGCCATGATGGCACCGGTTCTGACATAAACGGTAGTAACCAGACCGAAAAGCAGCGCACATTTCGGTGCTTTATTTCGGTGCTTTTTTTTTTTTTCCTGAGCCAATTCTAGCCAATCATTTTACGTTTCCGAGGATAGTAGGCGGGGCCAGGTACGTACGTTCTTTTAGAGCAGAGCTACAGATTAAAAATGCCCAAGGCGAAGCGATCAAAAGTCTGGCTGTACTTCACAGCAAAAGATGCAAACTCAGCAGCCTGCAACAAGTGCTTTAAGCTGATACTGTGATACTGTCAAAGGAAGTAACACCTCTCCGATGAAACACCTGGCGACGCATAGCGGTTTTTTAAAAGCCGAGAAATGCGCCGTGTTTGATAGCTTGCTGCTAGACCTCACACCGAGCACATCTACTGCGGATGTGGTGCCTGTTATCGGACCCGGAGTTAACATCTCCCAAAAACCCGAAGAGTAGAGTCCTGGCCCCTAGCCCTGCCAGCGTAGCAGAAATGATGAGGATGATGATGGCAGCAGCAGCCGTTCTCCTCTGCGTGAGTAGCTTCATGTTGTTCGTGTGTAATTAACGTTGAGTACGCTAACCACATTATTACATTAATGCATGTAAGGTGAACTAGCAAACCCCGTCGTAGTTACATG
Organism: Oreochromis niloticus; assembly: GCF_001858045.2. Classification (NCBI taxonomy): domain Eukaryota; kingdom Metazoa; phylum Chordata; class Actinopteri; order Cichliformes; family Cichlidae; genus Oreochromis; species Oreochromis niloticus. Next base: position 79,970,337 of record NC_031967.2, on the reverse strand, counting down.
CGGCTGTCTTTTTGTTTGATGGCAGATACTCCCTTCACCCTGGCCAAAAAGGCTAAAATGACCAAAGAAAAAGTGGAAAACAGTTAAACATGAGAGGTTTTTGGACAAAGTTTGTGTTTTTTCCATTGTTTAAGCACTGCTTACAGCCAAGAGTGATACCATATATGCCCTATAGCTGAAGAAAAGGCTAACATTGTTATATTTTTTACAAAAAAAACAGCTGAACATGAGAGGTTTTTGGACCAATTTTGTGTTCTCCATTCTTTAAGCACCGGTTTGAGCACCGTTTAAGCACCGGCACCGTTTCAAAAGTACCGGTTTGGCACCGGTATCGGATAAAACCTAAACGATACCCATTCCTACTCAAAACGCTAAAGTGGAGTGGACGGACAATTACAGGAAGGTCCACGTGTATGAGAACGGCTTTGACCAGCCTGAAGAACAGCACCAGGTTTACAGAGACCGAACGAAGATGAAGACCTGCTGAAAACTGGAGACCTCAGTCTGACCCTGAAATACCCCACAGACTACAACACAGACACCTACACCTGCACCGTCTACAGCAGGGAGGGAAACATCCTGCTGAAGAAAAAAGTGGAGCTGAAAGTCAGAGGTCAGTGCTGCTGCCCATCCCCCTGGATGCCTAGACAATGAAATCAGGTCGTTATCTGCTGCAGATTTCCTGGTAGCTGTTTGGTACCAACAGCTGATTGTTTTTGTCTATTGTGTGAGTGTCGTGACTCACTCAATGCAGTCTGTCCTTAACGCTTTTAAGCCCATTTGCGTTACTATTTTTAAATCACGGTCAAACTGTGGCTCCTTCCACATATGGCTTTGCAAAGATGACGTAAAACAGCCAAAAACCCCATTATAATCGAGAAACAAACTTTGCCAGTCCGATCAGCTGTTTATAGCACTTTTTACGTTGGAATAAATATCATCAGGTTGTTAACTTGAACTATCGCATATCTGTCATTAACTGCAAAAATCGGAAATTATGTCATTTTCTTGGGAAACGTAGTTTTTCCCTACAGGGCTTTTCAAAGGTTCACTGGTGTTTTTGAAAACCATGTTTGACTTTATGCCCTTCTATATAGTTTCCTGGACTCTTAGAACTCAGATTGCACTGTTGGAAATATTTTATTTTGATGCACAAAATCTCAAAAATGAAACTCTTAAGACAGTCAGAATAAATTTCCTGTGGTTGGAAACTATTTTGTCCAACTTTTTTGCATTTACAGTTTTGAGGGATATATCCCTGAAATTTTTGTAACTACAAATATGTGTAAAAGAAAAACAACCCAAACAAAAGATTATTTTATAGTTTCTTGCTCTTCTGTGCATTTTCTTTTTGGGTTTTTTGGACATAATGGTTGTTGTTGTATTGATGTATAGCCACTTAAAATTCTCCAAAAAATAGCAGTGATTTCCACGTCTCCTTCATGATGTAACAGCTCATGTTGAAGTTTGTTGTCCTTTCAGTCTGTCAGGTCGAGGTGGAGGAGGGGGCGGAGTCTGTCCAGCTGCCCTTCAGTACCTCAAAAAACCTGCCTGAAGATTCTAAAGTGGAGTGGTTGGACAATTACAGGAAGGTCCACCTGTATATGAACGGCTCTGACCAGCCTGAAGAACAGCACCAGGTTTACAGAGACCGAACGAAGGTGAATGAAGACCTGCTGAAAACTGGAGACCTCAGTCTGACCCTGAAACTCCCCACAGAGGCAGACAGTGGAGGATACAGATGTTTAGTCTGGAGAAAGGAAACGTTAATCAGAAAGAAAATAGTGGTGCTCAAAGTCAAAGGTTTGTTTGTTCATTCATTATTTGTGTGTGTGTGTTTGTTTGTGTGTGTGTTAAGTTTATTAGTTAAGGCCTATGTATTCACAGGATCATGAAGATATTCAGGGTCCAATCCTGACACGTAGTCTGATGCCTTTATTTTCAGGGCCGTGTCCACTTAATACTCCACTTTATGGTTATATGGCATTTTAGACTACGTTCACACTGCAGGCGAAAGCGCATCAAATCCGATTTTTTTTTTTTTGCCCTTATGCGACCCGTATCCGATCTTGGTATGACAGTGTGAACGGCACAAATCCAATATTTTCAAATCCGATCTGGGTCACTTTCGTATGTGGTACTGAATCCGATACATATCCGATGTTTTAGAAAGCGACTGCTGTGTGAACGGTCAAGTCGCATTAAATCCGTCTTTTACGTCACTGACACAAGACAGACACCAATTATCAGCGCCGGAGAAGCGCCCGATAGGACATTGCGAACGATTTCCTACCATCCGGTGAAACTGTTGGGAAGACCACGTTGGAGAAATGTGAACATTTTATTTTTACTGTATTTTCTGCAGATTCTGACAGAAATCTGCAACTATCCTTTGAAGCACCGCTCCTCTAAAACAGCAAAAAGGATCATTATTAGGTTATTTGCATTATTATGTAAATAACAAAATAACTTAAAGCAAAAATTTGGAAACATAAAGTCCGAAGTCTTTATATTAAGGGCAATCAGTCAAACAATATTGTTTGCTCTGGGTCCAAACAGAGCGCGTTGTGTGTGACGTCTTCTTTTGCGCATGCGGGCCGCATTGAGCGTTCACACTAGAGCGCGTTTGATTTCGCATGTTATGTGTAGTGTGAACAGGCAAACAAAAAAATCGGATTTGATCAAAAAATCGGAATTGAGCATTAAGACGTGCAGTGTGAACGTAGCCTTTGTTAATATAAAGCGTAGAATTGAGGCACTTCAAATAATTTCATCTCAACAAAACCTAAAACAGTTCAGGGGGTTGACCCAGTGGTCGGTAGCACAGGAGTCCATTCCTGAGCAGGTCTGGAGGCCAATCGCACAGCCAGCAGCAGCGTTTTCAGTCTGAAAAACGTTTCCTCATTTATGCAAATGACTTCTTCATTCTAAGCTGACTGCAGGTTTCACCAACCTTAATCAGTTCAATTCTTTTCACTTTTATTTATATAGCACCAAATCACAACAAACACAACAACAGCACTTTGGTGACAGTGGGAAGGAAAAAACTCCATTTTAACAGGAAGAAACCTCCCACAGAACCAGGCTCATGGACGCCATTTCCTCTCCAGCTTACGGGTTATCTGCTTTAGGCTACATGTTTGAGAATTATACCACGGAGTCAGGTACTTCGGATTTGAGGCCTTAGTTTTCACAGGAGCTACAGTATCCAGAGTCGTACGTAGTGAGGAGGTAAAATTATTAACAAGATAATCGACCTCTGTTGGAGTAGCGTTCAGGTAGCTGCTCTGCTCTATGTTGGTACAGGGCATTGAAGAAGATAACAGTGGGTGGATTATATTCTTAAACTTAGTTACAGCACTTTCAGAAAGACATCTACTGTGATAAAGTCTACTCTCCACTGCTGTGTAATCAATTATTGTAAATGTTATCAGGAATTGATCAGACAGCAGAGGGTTTTCAGGAAACACTGTTAAATGTTCAGTTTCTATGCCATACGTTAAAACAAGATCTAGAGTGTGATTAAAGTGGTGGGTGGGTTCTTTTACATTTTGAGAGAAGCCAATTGAGTCTAATAACAGATTAAATGCCATGTTGAGGCTGTCATTTTTACGGTGATTAATAGGCTGGTGTGAAAAATTGCTGCCACACCGCCCCCTCGGCCTGTGCTTCGAGGTTTCTGGTAGTTAGAATGACTCGGGGGTGTTGATGCATTTAAACTAACATAATCATCCTGCTGCAACCAGGTTTCTGTAAGGCAGAGTAAATCGATTTGTTGATCAATTATTAACTCATGTACTATGAGTTATACAGACTATGACTACCTCCCAATCACTAGAATGTCCACCTATCTTTAACTGATAAGAAGAACAGGCTCCAGAGTAGCCTTGCAGGACTGGTCCACACTTGTTAGCAGCACCTGCCCTCTTTATTGGGCACTTGTTAAAAATTCGATTCATTTTAGAAGCCTGGGTGTGCTGCCTTACCTTTCGGAGAAGAGTGGTTGGAGAGAATGAGCACAGCTGGATTGGGTGGTGAATTTATCTCTAATCCGAATTGTTAATAATCAACAGGAATTCAGTGGAAATATGGTGAAATTGAAAGTCCTTCTGAATTAAGAATTCAATCCAATAATTTGAGGAAGAAACTTCCTCAAATTATTTAATTCACAGTGTTACTTCATTACTGCCCAGCTCTGATTTTTATGTTCTTATATTGGTCAACCTAATATAATTATATCTGCCTGATTATATTCTGATCCGTGTTAAGCATAATTCCCTATCAGCAAAAATCACATATGAATCACAAATCTGTGTTTAACCATTACAGCATTAATGCTGTTTTCTGCTGTTCCAGATGATCACAAGATAGTGTTGATTAGGTCGGCAGTACAGTTCTTTTCTTCTCAGTCCCAGACATGAATCCAAAAGTTGATGATTAATCATTAATCACAGAATTTAGACATTTGAATAGAAATTTTAACTAGTCAGGCTACATTTTCCATTTAACATATAAACAACAAAGTTATATTTTGATTTATCTTTTTGAGTAAAAAAAAAAGAATAAAGTGACTATTAGGAAAAGGACACTAGCGCCCTATAAATTACTGTGTGTCTGACTGTCTTGTGTCTCCTCTGCAGGGAGAGTTCAGGTCCAGGATCAAACAGGGGACATCAGGAACAGAAGCAGCTCCATTGATCCGACTCCTCTGATGGCTGATCAATCAGTTTGATCTGTGTGTTTGATTATTGATCAGTGATGTCAGAGTGGAGTCAGTGTGATGTTGTTGTTGTTGTGTGTTTGAGACTTTTAGTGTCCATGAAGGTCTCTGCTGCCGTAGATCCTCTGAACTGTGACAGAGGTCTCACTCTGGAGGAAACTCTCAGCACTTTCCAGCAGCTCCTCCATCATGGAGGACGTTCCCTCACTGTAACAGGTGGAGGAGAGAGGAGAGGAAGCACAGGTGGATCCTCTGAGGAAGAGGAGCGTTCCTACAAGCCACATGATCACATGACCAGAGGGGCGTGGCCTTCAGTGGTAGCAATCAAGTTCATATTCAAAGACTTTATTGTCATTGCATTTGAAAACAACAAAATTTCCGTCACATGTAAGCAATATTTAAAAATAAGTACAAGTTAATAAAAGGATCTAAACTTTCATAAATACTCAAAGTAATAGAAGTCTAAAAAATCTCCACTATATGCATATTTTAAAACTGAAATGACTCAGTGAAGTAGTTTCCCTTTGGTTTTGGAATTCTTGCACTTGAACAACTGTTCTTAGTGGTTTGTGATCTGGGTCATTATTGCCTGTGGGAAGAAACTGATGTTGACTGTATTGGTTCTCGTCTTCAGAGTCCTCAGGCAACAGGTGGAACAGGTGATGGCCTAGATTTGAAGAGTCACGGATGATTTTCATGACCCTGCTGAAGTAGTGTTTGTCTGCAGTTTGCTGAGGGGATGAACCAGCCTCTTGGGGTTTTTTTTATGCCCTGTTTATGATCCATTTTAATTTGTGTTTCTCCGTGGACATTAATGCAAGATGATGGCAGTCTCTTTATGGAGGAGTGGTAGAAGGACACCTGGAGCTTTATCTGTAACCTGTTTGTCCTGAGGTAGTGCAGGCACTGCTAAGCTTACTTCCCTGTGGCAGTAGTGTGAACAGTCTAGGGCAGGGGTGGGCAATCCCAGTCCATGAGGGCCGGTGTCCCTGCAGGTTTTAGATGTGTCCTCGAACCAACACAGCTGATTTAAATGGCTAAATTATCTCCTCAACATGTCCTGAAGTTCTCCAGAGGCCTGGTAACGAACTAATCATGTGATTCAGGTGTGTTGACCCAAGGTGAGATCTAAAACCTGCAGGGACACCGGCCCTCGTGGACTGAGATTGCCCACCCCTGGTCTAGGGCATGTCCTCTGCATTGCATGTTCTCAGGACTTTTAATACTAGCTCCTCAAAAGACACCATGGCACCAGGCATAGGTGCGACCAGTCTATAGTCAGGTGTCACAGGTGGCTTTATTGGGCACAGAGATGATCAATGCAAACTTCAGACAGGGTGGGATGTGTTGAAGATCAGCACATGCCTCGAGGATCAAACCTGGCACAACATCAGTGAGTGGTTTCACAGTGCTGTCAGGTTGAATCAGGGTATCGGGCTGGGGTCTCTCTTCCTCAAACTTGGCAAAGAAAAGATTCAGCTCTTCTGCCATTGCTGGTGACGTGCTTCTCTATTTTCTTTGTTATCAGACAAGTTTGGAGCCATGATATCCTTTTTCATGTTTTTCTCTTGCTGCGCTGTAGCAGTGTGGATATCAACAGCACATATATACACATATCATCCATAGAGATAATAATAAATATGTACAAGCATCCTCACACACAGAGGAACAGGCACAGAGACATACATACCATGTATACCACGATACTCACGTACACTTACAATTTGGAATCACAGAAATCTCAACATATGCTGGTTTCTGTACTCATAGAGGGGGTCTAGTGTACTCAGTTCAATGTTGTTGCTGACTGGGAAGTTATCGCTGTATGGCTGATTCAGTGGATACATTAATCACACACCCCAAAAATTTGGTGTCACAAACAGTCTTGTGTGATCTTAAACAGTAAACAGATGTTACTCTTTGCTCCCCTAACTAGATGCATGGAAAAGGAGCTTTGTTATGATTATATTGGCTTTGACCTGATTGGCTTTAAGCCCTGGTGCTCCATTTAAGTAAACACATGTGAATATTATAATTAAAAGTAATAGGGGAATAGATGAGGTTCTTCTAGTTTTAGGCAATCCATCAGTCTGAATAGCTCTGTAGCATCTGGAGGCACAAAGTTACAAAGTTATTGGGAGCTATCTTCAGTGTGGTAAACTCACAAAGTCTGGTATTGTCAGTGTAGGACCCCTGCATGTATGTTTGTGAGCTACTGGGACAGTGTGTGATTGTACAGGAGCTCCTAAGGCTTCTGAGAATGAGAAGGATGCTGAACAATCTGTGGTGGACAAACACCTTATGTGTGTTACGTTTTTATTTGACTTTTTTTTTATTTTTTAGCAATTCTATACCCAGGTCAAAAATAAATTAAAAATACACTGTAAGTAAGTTATATTAAATATAAATGTATTTGTTCATTGGTTAGTTATGTAACTACTTGGAAGGATGGATCTCGCAGCACAAATACACTTCCAACCTATTTTATGAGTGTGTTGTTTATTTTATACATGATGCATGTATCTGGTATGTTGATAAATGTCAGGAAATCAAAAGCAAAGGGAGACTACACGAGGGCACATGTTTGAACAAGTATGGTTCATTCATCATAATTATTTATTAATCAGAAAACATAAACAGTAGCCCGATATCACAACTGTAACATGATATTGAATAGAAGCTGCCAACTTAGCTCTGCAGAGTAGACAATCATAATGAAGCAGCTCATTTTAATTTGTAGATTCAAGCTGCTCTTTGCATTTTGTCCACTGGATGCCACAAAAGAGGACTGTGTTGGAAAGCTTTGAGTAACAAACCCTTTTTTAAATACGAGCTTCAATGCTTCATAAAGCTTTATTTGGCCGTCGCTGGTTTCTGTCATGTGATTTAAAACAATGACAAAAAAATAAAACTGGAAGGGAGAACCATAAGTACAGACACATGAAGGAACTTATCACAGGAGGATGAGACAGGAAACAGTGAAAGAATAAAATAAAGCAACATCAACAGTAACTGGAAATAAACCCTCCAGACTGAAACACTGAGGAATAACACGAAGATGAAATAGAAACAATCAGCAAACTAATAATCACGTAGAAAATATTTAATAATAAACACAAAGTCCAGAAACTCAAAGAGCCAGGACCGTGACAGTTTCAGCCTGCTGTATTTCCTGTGCTTGTTTCCATGGTGACTGGGGTGACCAGCTGTTGGAGAGCATGTTTGTCCCTCTGATTTCCAAAAGTGAACATGTGTCAGCAGAAACCTGTAGCTCACAAACACGTCTGCATTTATCTCTATGAAAGCCAAAGAAGAGGCCACGCCCACAAAAACTGTGACAGAAGAGCCTAAAAACAGATGTTAGCCCACATCTGTGCTCAGACACAGCTGGGAGAATGACGTGTGGATAATAAAGTTTAATTGGCTGTCACATGATTCAAGCAGAAAAGCTTCTGAAACATTTTTCTTTTTCTCTCAGAGTCTTCTTTCTTCTTCCATCTCCAGCCAAGAGCTTCCCATACGGCTGCACTCTCCACCTCACACTGACTCCACCCACTCCTTTCTTCTTCAGCTGCTCCTTCACCTGTCAGACAGCAGCCACAATGTTTTTTCTTTTCATTCAAAATCAGGAAATTGATATACATATAAACGGTGTGAGTGTAAAGGTGGACTGTGGGAACTTGCCCTTGTCAGCAGTTCTGCTTTCACAGCAGAGTCATTCAGATCCACAGGAGGGTCCTCCACATGTACTGTGAGCTTCACTACCTGCCTCTTTACTGCAGACACAGAAACAGAAGCTAAATGAAGCCACCATCATATTTATGCATTTAAGCACAGAAGGAGATTCCTAGCTGATTTAAACCATCACTGCTACTGCTGTGATTGCAGGGAGCGGCGAATGCTCTAGGTGGGACTGCAGAGCATGTTTAGCCCTCATTCTCCATATCACACAGGTCCAGACAAGGTCCCACATTTTCATGTGATCTCGTTTAGAGAAATGAACAAGTCTTTCGCACAAAACGAGGCTGACAAAAAGACGAGCTCCTTTATAGAATGCATTCTTAAAAACTTTATTAAAATTAATTGCAGTGTGTCTGACTGTTGTGTAGATGTGTTTTTAAGCTTCCTCTCATCCTTAACATTGTCTCACACAAACATGGTCTTTGTCCCACACTAACCTTTGGAGGTGTGTTTGGGGTTGTTATCATTTGGAATACTGCCCTGTGGCCCAGTTTCTGAAGGGAGGGGATCATGATCTGCTTCATCTACTTCAGTATGTCACACTACATATTGGCATTGGTGGTTCCCATACGGTAAAAAAATACATTTTTCCTGGCCAAAATATATTTCAAATATATGGTAAATATATTTTGTATTTGTGATGCTCCAAAAAAATATATTTTTGAAATTGAAAATATATTTCTTTCAAACCAAAATACATTTCAAAACATATTTTAGGGTGAAGAAAATACAATTCCAACCTTACAGTAGAATGCATATCAAAGTATCCTTTATTTAAAATGTATTTAGTGCAATAATGATAATAATACTAAAAGTAACATGTTTTATGCACATCTGCAAAAAACAGTTGGAGTCAAACAAAACAGAGTCAAAGGTCTATCACGAATTAGGTTGTTTATTCATTTGCTTACAGTATTTCACATTACACAATATCTCACTATAATGTAGCGTTCATTGACTTTGAAATTATCTGTCAGTGATACAGTAAACAAGATACAACAACTGCTATGTACACTTTAGTTTTTGACAATATATACAATATAGTACTTAAAGGAACACACTCCACTTTTTTTGGAAATAGGCTCATTCTCCATCTCCCTCAGTTAAAAATGCAGCGTCTTCTTTCTAGATCCATACGTTAATAGGGCTCTGGAGCGTGATCTTACGGGATGGGGCGTAGCCAAGATTTTTGGTCGAGGCGCCATATTAGCAGGCCAAACAAATGCTTGCTGTGTGGCCGGTTGTAATGTTAGATTGCACTACCGGCAAAGGAATAAGCTTGAAAACAGGCTCTCATTTCATTGTTTCCTCACCTGGAAGCATCATGAGGGAGCTTATGTGTTGGATGTTACCAAAAGAAGGCGTCTAGCCTGGATAGCAGCTGTGAGACGAGCTGATATTCAGTTCTCTACCATCCCCAGATATCTGTTGGTGTGCTCCAGTATTTTCATTCAGGTAAGTTCTAAATAAGTTCATATTATTCTTTATAGCCTGTTATTTTTATTTTCAATGCGCTCTGAGATCATAGCACAAACTTAGAACAAACATGCAGAACTACCTTCTATTTATGGAGTTGCTAATTATTTGGCATTATTGCAGCAAACCAGCCTATGAAATGAATGAAACAAATCCTGACTGGGTTCCAACACTACACATGGGGCACTACGAAATCCCTGCTTCAAACTACATGCTACATACCACCATACCAATCAGATAACTTCTTCCATGTGAGGGTAAAAAGGTGACCCTCCTGGATAAGATGGCAAAGGTTTGCTGCGTTTTGGTGAACATGTGCCCCAGTGTGGTAGTAAAACCAGGGAAAATGCTCTTGTTAAATACTCTTAAGTCTTGTGCTGTTTATGTAGTGATAAGTTTTCAAAAGAGACAGTAAATTACAGAATGCTAGTAGTGGGTGATATTATTTAAATGCTGTCATGATTTTATGTGAACATTTTGTCATTTGTAAACTATACATAACATTGATTCTACATGGTAACTGATTTGATGTTCTACAAAGTGCTTTTAATTACAAATAGGCAAACATTTCTTTGTTTCTTTATTCAACTTTTGAACAGTGGTACTTAGTAAGTACATATTCAGTAAATGCAAATTATTTACATGGCCCCCTAAATTAAAACATTTTGGGTTATTCAGAACAGAACTAAGCTTGGAAAGATATTGTCCCATCAGTTGATCCAACTCCTTCACAGTAGCAGGTGGAACTTTTCTTTTTTGAGGATGGCTTCTTTTACCTGTCACAACGAATGGTCTGTTTATGTTTTGATCAAGAACCTTTTTTTGGGCAGCTGAAGAGGAGAAGTCTATCTTATGGCCAACCTCTGGCTGTATCTTGGTCATATTACCAGGCAAAACCCAGTATGCAGGTTCATCTGTAAAAGTCCTTGTGCCACAGATCCTCACTATTGCTTCTACATTAAACAGAAGAGCAGCGACATGGCTGCAGGTCTCCACGACTCCGGCCATACAGGTGCAGTGGGCGGCTTCAACCTTCCCTGTGATGCTCACAATGACCTGTGGCTGCAATGCTGCAATTCAGTCTTTAAGAGTGCAGTACCTGAAACACACACAGACAAAGTTCATTTAAAGACAAGAACTTTAATAAGCCAAGGCCGACACAAATGTGTTTTATCTACTTTCAAATCCATTTATCATAAATGTAACAAATAAAGTGTTTTTATGTATCCATGTATAGAACGCTGCATCTTATATTCTAAATCTGCCTGTTTCTTTTTAGAAACCTATCAGCAAAAAATGAACCTAAAGTATGTAATGCAAGGATGTAATCACTTTCAAGAGGGAGAAAACATAATGTTCGACTTTAAGTGACAATTATGGACACCAAATATGATAAGGAGATTCTGCAGGTCATTAATCAATGTATAAAACTAAAACAGAATGTATTTTTAGTGACACAGGACACAAACAAGGAAGCAAGATGTGTAATTAGGATTATTTATAATAAATATGAATTAATTAGGGCAATTTCTTTAACCATAAAGAATAACTAAATCCTTAGGACAATGTCACATCAATGCACTGAACTCAGTATGTTATCCCTCTAACAGAGACTCAACATGTTCTCACTGTAATTTCCCCCTCATGAATGAATTTATGCTAGCACTAATCTGAATGTTCAGGGGGAAATCAAACGCATTTTACTCGCAGTACTCAAGCTGACTTACCTTTGCTTGAATGACCGCGTACTCACAACGTGGAGGCTTAAAAATAGCCAAATCTTGTACCCAGTCCTTGGTGAATTGGATGTGCGCCTTGTGAGATTATTCTGTTATCATATGTTACCTTATATATGTAATCAAAGTAGTTGAAATATGATACTGCTGTAGATCATATTATACCCCTTAATATAGAGTGTGTGATCAGTATGCAGTTCTAGTTTGCATTATACTTCTGACTTAAAAGAGTGTGAAAATCATTAGATCTATTGAATTGACCTGTATTACTCAACACTGTTGAATGTGTTACACTGTTTCTTGACATTTCATACTGCTGAATCATGAAGAGAATGTTGTGTGCAGAAGACCTTGTACTGATAAATGGGAGAAACAGACTACATTCCATACCCCCACCTTTACAGAGAGCAGAAAAACAAGGAGCCGAGGTCATAACTTAGGCGCCGTAAGAGAGAAAACATGTGAATGTTTAGGCTTTTTATGACTAGGTGGGGGCTACTAGAGGCTATAAAAGGCTGAGTAACCCGTCACCATTTTGAGACTTGCGGTGACCCTCTGCAGGCAACTCTCCCCATCATGATGGTTCTTATGCTCTTAAGTGTTGAATTATATGGAAATAAAATATTGTTGATTGAGCATTTATACACCGAGTATTGTCCTTCCTTCAGCCCAAAGATTAAAAGAACTGGGAGATTTTAACAGCCTCCAGAGATTTATAATTGCGAAATTGGTACGCCGTGTATGCGCTGACTCCACAGACAAGGTACCAGAGTAGATCATGCTAAGTCAATAGCGGTTTGGTCTTCAGGGTTTCTATTCCACGGCCGTATTTCATACGGGTCCACATTTCAACAATCAAGTACCGTCTCTTTGCATCTGGACACAATCTGTCTCTATACCGTCATTTTCTTTTGAGCTACGTTTCAGAATGGTTCGTAGCAATCTTGTTTTGATTCGTGGCCTGCCAAGATGGTGCTGCGCTCCCACAATGCATTGCGACATTACGTCAACTCCAAAGCCCTTTGCGTGCAGGAGAGTATACGCATGCGCATTGCCATGGTGGTTTAAAAAATAAAGATATAATGAAAAGTAATTAATAAAAATTAAATATTTAAACATTCCCACAAATGTGCAATGAACGTGCAAAAATTCTCTTTATTAGTTGTTGCTGTTTCTTTCTTTCTTTCTTTCTTTCTTTTTTTTGAAAAATAACGACGTCTCTGAGGCGCAAATTCCGACAGCGAGAGGAACGGCCGGATACAGGAGACGGGAAGAAACAAGCCGATTATGTTCGCTTTAATTAAGTGGTTGGAAGATGTAAAATTCTCAATTCTGCCAACTGAACATATACGAGATTTTAATGAGGATGAATAATTAGCCAGCATGGAGGAAACGGACCTTTATTTGGTGGAGTGGCGACAAGAAGCCAAAAGGCGGGTGGCCGGTCTATGAAGCCTCCATCATCAAGCTAGCAGGTGCCTTTTCTCATATAATTATGTGTGCCTATGCCAAGAGGCACACATATTACTATTCGTCGGATTTATTATTCTTATTATGTGTGCCTATGCCAAGAGGCACACATATTACTATTCCTCGGATTTATTATGTGTGCCTATGACAAGAGGCACACATATTACTATTCCTCGGATTTATTATTCTTATTATGTGTGCCTATGCCAAGAGGCACACATATTACTATTCGTCGGATTTATTATTCTTATTATTATTATTATTGTGTGGATGCCCTAAAAGGGCTTCCACACTATTGTTTTCCTGTTTCTCTTTATTCTTTATTATACTTTATTCTGGTTGCTTCCGTACGTTTTTTGCCGCTTAACTACTCCCTCAGTTTTCAGCCGATTTTCTCAGTTCAAACTTTAAAAAATTCTGCTCTTTCTGCTAATGTAGGCTATGACTTTTGGTGCTCATAACTTCTATACTTTTTGAGATATTGAATTTTTTTTGCAATATTTTTTGCCCATTTTTGCACATTATCAGTGGCGTCACTAGTTTTCCTTGCCCGGTTGAGCCGTGTTTTAGCTCACTGAGATGAGCAGCCGTTCTCAGACTGGGAGGCCCGGGTTCAAATCCCGCTTATGGCAACATTTCTTTCAGTTAACAGTTAAACTTTTTTAACTCTTTTCAACACAAATTTCAGCTTTTCCACCCCTTTTCAGCAAAATTTTCATTTTTTTCACCACTTTTCAGCACAAATCCCAGCTTTTTCAGCTGTTTTCAGCAAAAAAAACTCTTTTCAGCAGAATTCTGAAAAGAGTTCTGCAGAACTCTTTTCAGCAAAAATTCTGCTGATTGAACTCTTTTCAGCAGAAATTTCAGAATTTTCACTTCTTTTCAGCCCAAATTCTGCTTATTCACCTCTTCTGCAAAATTTTCAGCCTTTTCACCTCTTATCAGCACAAATCTCAGCTGTTTTCAGAAAAAAACTCTTTTGAGCAGAAATTCTGCTGATTCATCTCTTTTCAGCGCAACTTTCTGCTTCTTTACCTCTTTTCAGCAGAAATTCTGCTGATTCACCTCTTTTCTGCAAAGTTTTCAGCCCTTTCACCTCTTATCAGCACAAATCTCAGCTGTTTTCAGAAAAAAAACTCTTTTGAGCAGAAATTCTGCTGATTCATCTCGTTTCAGCGCAACTTATTGCTTCTTTACCTCTTTTCTGCAGAAATTCTGCTGATTCACCTCTTTTCTGCAAAATTTTCTGCCTTTTCACTTCTTCTCAGCACAATTCTCAGCAGCTTCTGCTCATTTAGCAAAATTGTCCCTTTCTCCATCTCTTGTTTTTGCGAGAATGAGTTTGGTTCAGTGAGATGAGCAGCTGCCTTGAGACCAGAATGGCCAGGTTCAAATCCCGGTCATGGCAAAACCTGTTTTCAGTTTTCTCTTTTGTTCTTTTGTTTTACCTCTTTTCTGCAGAAATTCTGCTGATTCACCTCTTTTCTGCAAAATTTTCAGCCTTTTCGCCTCTTCTCAGCACAAAAAATGAGCAGCTTCTGCTCATTTCAGCAGAATTGTCCGTCTCTCTACCTCTTCTTTGTCAGAGTGTGTTTGGCTCAGTGAGATGAGTGCCTGCTTGGAAACCTGGAGGGCCAGGTTCGAATCCTGCTCAGGGCAATTTTTTTTTTTTCACCACCATACAACTTTTTGCAACTTTTCATCTTTTTCAGTTTTTGAGCAGACAGCTTCAGCATTAAGGCATCCACACAGCATTTTCGCAGGAAATGCAAATTTTTCTAGTTATTCTTCAAGTTGCTTCCGTACACTTTTTTGCCGCTTAACTACTCCCTCAGTTTTCAGCCAATTTTCTCAGTTCAAACTTTAAAAAATTCTGCTCTTTCTGCTAATGTTTGCTATGACTTTTGGTGCTCATAACTTCTATACTTTTTGAGATATTGAATTTTTTTTGCAATATTTTTTGCCCATTTTTGCACATTATCAGTGGGGTCACTAGTTTTCCTTGCCCGGTTGAGCCGTGTTTTAGCTCAGTGAGATGAGCAGCCGTTCTCAGACTGGGAGACCCGGGTTCAAATCCCGCTTATGGCAACATTTCTTTCAGTTAACAGTTAAACTTTTTTAACTCAATTTCAGCTTTTTCACCCCTTTTCAGCAAAATTTTCAGTTTTTTCACCACTTTTCAGCACAAATCCCAGCTTTTTCAGCTATTTTCAGCAAAAACATCTTTTCAGCAGAATTCTGAAAAGAGTTCTGCAGAACTCTTTTCAGCAGAAATTCTGCTGATTGAACTCTTTTGAGCAGAATTTTCACCTCTTTTCAGCCCAAATTCTGTTTATTCACCTCTTCTGCAAAATTTTCAGCCTTTTCACCTCTTATCAGCACAAGTCTCAGCTGTTTTCAGGAAAAACACTTTTGAGCAGAAATTCTGCTGATTCATCTCTTTTCAGCGCAACTTTCTGCTTCTTTACCTCTTTTCAGCAGAAATTCTGCTGATTCACCTCTTTTCTGCAAAATTTTCAGCCTTTTATCCTCTTATCAGCACAATTCTCAGCAGCTTCTGCTCATTTCAGCACAATTGTCCGTCTCTCCACCTCTTCTTCGTCAGAGTGAGTTTAGCTCAGTGAGATGAGTGGCTGCCTTCAGACCTGAAGAGCCAGGTTCGAATCCTGCTCAGGGTGACATTTTTTTTTCACCACCATACAACTTTTTGCAACTTTTCATCTTTTTCAGCTTTTCAGCAGAAAGCTTCAGCGTTAAGGCATCCACAAAGCATTTTCGCAGGAAATGCAAATTTTTCTAGTTCTTTATTGTGTGGATGCCCTAATAGGGCTTCCACACTATTGAGTTCCTGTTTCTCTTTATTGTGTGGATGCCCTAAAAGGGCTTCCACACTATTGAGATCCTGTTTCTCTTTATTCTTTATCTTTACTTTATTCTGGTTGCTCCCCCATTTTTCGGCACTTAACTACTCTTTCAGTTTTCAGCCGATTTTCTCCGTTCAAACTCTATACTGTTCTGCTCTTTCTGCTAATTCCTGCTATGACTTTTGGTGTTTATTACTATTATACTTTTTAAAATATTACACTTTTTTCCTTTAATTTGTCCCATTGAAATGAATGGAAAACTTCCACAATTCTGCTAAAACTTGCTTGTCTTTGAAACTTAACTACTTTGTCATACTTTCACCTAGAAACTCCATTCAAACTTTAAAATGTTCTCAGATTATTGGGCTATTCCTGTCTGATTCAGCTTTTTCAGATCTTCTACCGTTTTAATTTTATACCTCTTTAAGTTTTCAGTTGCAAAATTGTGATTTTTCAGAAAATACATGCGTTGCTATGGTTGCTATGCAATTAAGTCAGAGTGAGTGCTGGTCCATTCTGAATTTTCTCTTCATGTCTGAACAACTTCTTGCTACTCACTCAATTTCCACTCAACCCCCACAAATTATACATCAAAACGTAGGTATTTTTGCTGGCTTTCAGAAAATGTCACTATCATTGTTGTGGGACTTATAGATTTTTTGCAAATCTCCTCAGAGTAACATAAAGTCTCAAAACTCTCTATAGAAAGTCAATGGAGAGTTTCTTTAAAATCAGCGCTGGAATTCTCTAATGAGAGGCATTTTCAAATCGTCATATCTCCTTAACGAAACAAAGTTGAGACATGACGCTTGTGCCAATATATCTTCAGACATCCCTGATGCTCACAATTCAAGAATTTTTTCCTCACCTATTACCGTTTGGCCATGAATTACACTTGTTTGAGGGTAGGAAATTTTCCCTCGCTCAGATTTCTTCAGATTTCAAACTCTGGAAATGAGGCACTTTTTTCTCTCGTCATATCTTTTTGATTGATTTCAACAGAGACCTGAAAATTTCCATGACTGTTCACCAAAGCCTGCTGTTTCTTACGGTGAAAGAATGATTTTGATGCTCCATATAGATTTAGAGTTACAAAACGTTGTTTGAGGGCAAGTCAAGGCAGTTTTGCTTCGCCTCTACTCAGTTACAGTGTATTACAAGTCATATATCTTCAATAATTTATATTTTATCTCTGAATTATGAAGGCCTGAAGTTTTCCCCATCTCTTCTGAACAAATCGGTGTCAGAATGAGCATTCTAGCCCCTACAGTTAGGAAATTATGGCCATTTGTTCGAGGGGAATCCTGAATGTGAGAAATACACTGCAGAAAACTCATAGCTGTCTCTGTGTCTGTGTGTGTAAGTGCTGATTACAGCAGGTGCAGCCAATTTAGCTGACCTAGATATACCAAGCCCAGACTCTTAATAGCCCCTGTACACTTTGCTCTATGTGTATGTGTGTGTGTATATCAATATTTCTCCCATGTTAAAGTATTACTCCTCCATAATAGTATTTGTGCTAAATCAAAGTACTTCTACTACATCTTAGTACTTCTGCTCAATCATAGTATTTCTGCTAAATCATAGTATTTTTGAAAAATCATGGTATTTGTGCCAAATCATGGTTTTGGGGCAGAACCATAATATTTATTTTATGTTATGAGATTACTACTAAGTGCAGGAATGTCTGTTATGTTATAGTTTATGTGCTGAATATAGTATATCTGCCAAATCATAGTATTTATCCCAAATCATAGTATTTATGCAAAATTACAGTATTTCTGCTAAAAAGCAGAAATAGTACCTTTTAGCAGAAATTTCTGTGAAAAGATATTATTTATGTTAAAACATAGTATTTCTGCTAAATCATAGTATTTCTGCCAAATCATAGTATTTGTACTTATTCATGGTACTTGTGCCAAATCATAGTATTTGTACCCAATCATAGTATTTCTGCAATATGATCGTATTTGTGCCAAATCATGGTATCTTTTTGCCAAATCATGGTATTTGTGCCAAATCATGTTATTTGTGGCCAGTTAAAATTTCTGTTATATTAGTGTTACTACTAAGTCGTAGAATTTCTGTTATGTTATAGTATATCTGCTG